>NC_041375.1:886496-933996 GCF_900634415.1 Cottoperca gobio | reverse complement strand
AAGGGAGGTGTGTGTGTGTGTGTGTGTGTGTGTGTGTGTGTGTGTGTGTGTGTGTGTGTGTGTGTGTGTGTGTGTGTGTGTGTGTGTGTGTGTGTGTGTGTGTGTGTGTGTGTGTGTGTGTGTGTGTGTGTGTGTGTGTGTGTGTGTGTGTGTGTGTGTGTGTGTGTGTGTGTGTGTGTAAACCTGGCCCAGGTCACGCTTAACGAGAACCTCGTGTACACTCAGTTTCACAAAGTCAATGTAATCATGACACATGTTAACTTTGCTTTTAACATTAGCCGCCGAGCTGGCAGCATATTTATCTTTTATTTTGTAAACATTATACACATTTGATCATATTTATTACGTAGTAGTGTGGGGGGGTTATAGGGGAAGAACTTCTGTAACTGTTTGTGTGACTTCAGAAAGATGTACCAACTGCATGATTTATAAACTATTTTTTCAACAAACTGACTGCTGTTGTTTTTTAACACTTGTTAACGACGAGCACGGCCACATGACACGAGTACGCTCATCATGTGAGGGGTAAGAATAGACCGGTTTGAAGCGTCCTGAGAGAAATGTCGCTGGTGTCAAAGGGCAACGTTTAATTTAAGGCGCCACTGTGACCTTTGACCTGCAGTCAAATGTTAGTTATGTCAAGGGAACACTTGTTACATTACAGCCGACGTGGGAGAAGTATGCACAACTTTACTCAAGTAGCGTCATGCAAAGTACTCAAAGTTAATATCACTGCTGCATTAATGTGTGTTGCATGTTCCCTCCTCCACATCCTGCTGCTAGTTTAATGCACACGCAGAGATGATGTTTATATTTGCAGAGGAAGTATAAAGCTGCATTAACTCCAATTTGTACTAAACAAAACAAAATGCATTAATAGATTTCCAGATTAATGTTCTTCTTTAGAAACTAAACCTTCATTACTTAATGAACTCTTCACAAAACAATCACAACATCGAGCAGCTGTTCCGGGTCTTTTGATCACTTTGGCAGATTATAGAATTAAAAGTTTAAGCTCTTTAAAGACCAACGTGTTCTTCATCAGCGGTTGGGTTGGCAGGTTGTGCACTGGAGGTTCCCCCCCCCGGGAACAAGAGGAAGCGTCTCATGTTCTTTACACAGTGGAAAGATTAAAGAATATATCGTCTTTAACCGACAGGTTTCATAAAACTTAACTGGGTTTGTTCATGAAGCAGGCTTTAACCAAGATTCTGCATTATAAGTCTTGTATGAACAAATCTACAAATAAAGTTATTATCAAATAGACGAGTAAAGTGTGAAGTAGCATAAAATGCTAATAAAAGTTTGAGCGTTAAAGTTTCCTACATCCTGGTGAGTTTTTATTAAACATTTAGTCCAAATAGAAGTCCTCTGGTACGTTAACCCTTTCCTACATAACTCAATGAAATGCACAGAAGAGCCACTTTGTTTAAGATCGAACTGATCTTCTGCTACACGTGTTCGTTACGTGGCGCTGAACCCCCTCAGGGCCGACGCACGTCACGTTAACACCACCTAAAGAACTTGAGCAACAAACATCTGAACAGTTGAATTTATTAAATAAAAAAGAAAATCACCATTAATCACCGTCTACATGAGAACAGAAGCTGCATGATCGCTGCTGTTTGTCATCTTACATCCTGTTTTATGTGTAAAGTTTTCTATCTTGTGAGTCGCAGCACGAGTGGAGACATGAAGGCCAATGTTCAGCACAAGGACACCACAGCTTTCACATTTAGACTTTGCAGCCGAGACCTTGACGGGTCCACGGGGCTTTGTAACACGAGCCCAACACTTCCCGCTTCCAATCAGCGACGATCGTCCACGCCGTGCGGGATGATGCTCGGATCAACACTCACGATGCTGCATGCATGCAAAATGATATCTCCGTAAACATTGTTTTACACTTTTAAAACTGCTAATTTAGGCACTCGTCACCCGACTGTGGTCACGCACGAGGTCACAGAATTAATGGTTTGATTAAACGACAGATGTTTTACTCGCTGTGGGAACAAAACAGATATAAAAAAGAAAAAGAATTAACAAAGTGACGGACACAGAAGGACAGACAGTCATGGCTAGGCTTCTTCTCTTCGTAGTGAGACAACAATATGTTTACTATATACTTCGACCACGTTACAACTCTGTAAGTATTTCTCCTCCTGCTGAGTGTTAGCCACTAGAGGTGGAGGAGAGGTGGAGTAACTGCGCTCGATGGGCTCTCGTCCTCAGGCGGCTCCTCCAGAAGACCCGGTATGAGGCGGGAGGCAGAATCGTGGTTAGTGGGGGGGGGGGGGTGGGGGTCATCAAACATTTTGCAGCTCCAACATTCTCATCATGGTCAGTCAGTTTTGGGCAAAGTTTGGTGGCGCTGGGTGCAGTTCTCTCCTCCGTCAGCACCCAGCACCACTCTGCCTTTATTAGTCTGTACAGCATGTCAGGAGGACTGGCTTAGAAACCCATGCCACCTCCCATGCCGCCCATGCCTCCCATTCCTCCCATGCCGCCCATGCCGCCTCCTGGCATCTCCTTCTCCTCCTTGGGGATCTCTGTGACCACGGCCTCAGCGGTGGCGAGCAGGGAGGCGACTCCTGCGGCGTCCATCAGGGCCGTCCTCACCACCTGGAGAGAGAGGAACGCATTAGTGTATTCAATCTCTTTAATACTACAAATCTAATCCCACACGTCCCACAAACAGCTGTGCAGTCTGTAAAACAGTCCGCACTCAGAGTCCCTATTGATCCGGTTAGCGCTCCGATCGAGCTACAGATGAAGAACCAGCGGCGAAGGAAGGGGCACTGTACCTTGGTGGGGTCGATGATGCCCTTCTCCACCATGTTGACGTATTCTCCCTGCATGGCGTCGTAGCCGATCTCCTCCGAAGCCTGCAGGATCTTCTCCACCACCAGCGAACCCTCCACGCCTGCATTCTTAGCGATGGTCATGGCGGGGATACGGAGCGCCCTTCTGATGATCTCAACACCTGTTTGATACAAGATACAGTATTAATGTTATATTATTATAGATGAAGATAAAACTTTATTGATCTCTGGGGGAAACGCACACGCTGTAAGAAGTTCAAATGAAAGTGAGAATGTGCAGCAGAAGTAAATAATAGTTTTACTAACCGATCTTCTGGTCAGCGTTGACAGTTTCGATGGAATCAAGACACGGGATGCAGCGCAGCAGGGCGCAGCCTCCGCCTGGTACGATCCCCTCCTCCACTGCGGCCCGCGTGGCGTTCAGAGCATCCGTCACTCGGTCCTTCTTCTCGTTCACCTCCACGTCGCTCGTTCCTCCAATCTGAGACGGAGAGCATCACAACTTTGTTTTTCTAGAGCTAAACCACGATGGTATTTAGTGCCGTCTGTATTTTCAGTTTTGAGACGCACCTTGAGCACAGCCACGCCGTCGGACAGCTTGGCGAGCCTCTCGTTGAGTTTCTCCTTCTCGTAGTCGCTGGTGGTGTTCTCCAGCTGCTCCACGATCTCCGCCGCGCGCTTCTCAAGCTCGGCCGGGTTGCCGCCTCCCTTCAGCAGCAGGGCGTCATCTTTGGTAATCTGCACCTCGCCGACCTTACCGAAGTCGTGAGCCTGGATGTCTTCCAGAGCCAGACCGACGGCATCGTCTCCAAACACCTGCAGGAAGCAGGAGATCAAGAAATAACCTTTAAAAGTCGCAACGAGATGGACGTGTAACTGGAGGAAGTCCTTTGATCTTATTTCTATTTATTAGAATGCAAGTAAAAGTATTAATACTACAGATACTGTAGAAATACTTTTACACGTGAAAGTCCTGCATTTAAACTTTAAGCATCATCTTCAAACTGCACTTCAGGACAGAAAGTAGAAACTCTGAAGCTGCAATTTTAAGTTATGAGATAAAAGTACATTATTCATTAAAGGTAGTTTAGTATCAAGAAGCATAATGCAAATAATAAATACTTAAGATTTCCACACTTTAGCTCAGAAACTCAGTTGAGTGAAACGTGGACTCACGGTTCCCCCGGTGGCGACGGCGATGTCCCTCAGCTGATTCTTCCTGTTGTCTCCGAATCCTGGAGCTTTAACTGCGACCACCTGGAGCCCGACCTTCAGCCTGACAACGAAGTGGTGTATTAATATTCACTACTTGCATAACATATTAATGTTACCTCATGAACACCTCCCTCTCTATCTGGATGTTACTGACACTGCGCCTGCTGCCCTGGTCCTGCCGGACACCCGGAAGCCTTTTTGACATTTTCCTGGATTCATCCAAACTTTCATTTCTGTCAAATGTTGTATTTGTACGATGTTGTTTATCCTGTACACACCACATCTATTGCACGTCTGTCCGTCCTGAGGGAGGGATCCCTCCTCAGTCTCTCCCTGAGGTTTATAACATGTTCCCCTTTAATTATGGAGTTTCTTTTAGGAAGTCTAAGAACAGAGGGACTTGTATCCTGTACAGTCTGTAGACAGACACACACCACACACATCCCCCAAGCAAATTCCTTGCATGTCTCTATCGACTACTTTTAGTTTATATGTACCTGTTGAGAACCAAGGTGCTGAGGGCCTCCCCGTCCACATCCTCCGCCACGATAACCAGCGGTTTACGGTTCTGGTTGGCGATCTCCAGGGCCGGCACGATGCTCTGGACGGTGGAGATCTTCTTCTCGCTCAGCAGGATGTAGGCATCCTGGAACTCACACTTCTGACCTGGAAACAGGGACAACACATTTAAGCACGCCGCTTCTTTATCGTGCGAGAGAGACGGGAGACGTTACAGCATCAGCTCGCTTACCTTTGGCGGTGTTGATGAAGTAAGGGGAGATGTAACCACGGTCGAACTTCATACCCTCAATGATCTCCAGCTCATCGTGCATGGTCTTCCCATCCTGAGACGGAAAGCATTGATTAGGTCACACGCCACCACAGCAGTAAACGCGTCTTTGTACGCCTGCATTTAAAGTTCGGAGACGAACCTTGACAGTGATGACTCCCTTGCGGCCAACTTTCTTCATGGCGTTGGAAATGATGGTCCCAATCTCCACGTCTCCATTGGCTGAAATCGTAGCAACCTTAAAGACAAAGAAGCATTTCCTGTATTCAAAGCGGTCATCGTGCAGTAAAATGTTCCGTCTCTATTATTTTATTACGCATCGATGTTAGTTACATTTCACCACGGCGAAGACATTTCTCTGAAGTTTACCTGTGCGATCTCCTCGGGCGTGGTCACTGGCTTAGAGCGATTCTTCAGCTCATTGATGACGGTTTCTACGGCCATCATGACTCCGCGGCGGATCTCCACGGGGTTGGCGCCTTTGCTGATGGTGTCGAAGCCCTCCTTGGCGATGGCACGAGCCAGCACCGTGGCGGTGGTGGTGCCGTCGCCGGCCTCCTCGTTGGTGTTGTTGGCCACATCCTGCACCAGCTTGGCACCGATGTTCTTGTACCGGTCCTTCAGGTCGATGCTCTTGGCCACCGTCACGCCGTCCTTGGTGACCTTGGGGCTGCCCCAGCTCTGCTCGATGATGACATTGCGACCCTGGAATAGAAACAGGAAGCGATGCGATATATAAAAAAAGGGTCCAACAATGAGTTCCGAACAACATCACAAGGGCTGAACCAGAGAGAGCGACGCGTCAGTCACAGCGTGGACATTCGATTGTTTGGGACCCGTGCGATCCAATAACTCCAGAGCGTAATCATTTCCACGTTTTAATATTCTGCTTCAATCCATATTTGTTGGTGTTCAGCCGGTCAAATAAAACATGTTCACTGCAGTCAAAACACGTTGTGCTGCACACAAAGGGGGGGCGCGCACCTGCGTGAACGGGGCGCTGTAGCTAACGTTACACAAGTGGGTAATAACGCAGTTCATATAAAATATTACCTTGGGGCCCATGGTGACGGCCACAGCGTCGGCCAGCAGGTCGACTCCCTGCAGCATCAGGGCACGAGCTTCAGCTCCGAACTTCACATCCTTAGCGTAGCCTCGGGTGAGGTGAGGAGCGAGCGCCCTGCACACGGGCCTCACCTGCTTCATGATTGTTGGTAGACGAAACATCTCTATGGGAAGAGAAGACACGGAGGGAACGTTAGACAGCGTGTTCGTAGATTAAGATCACTGGAGAACCAGGGGGGGGGCACAAGAGACATATGCATTTAAATACCCGAGTTCACCATGTGATGAAACAAAGTACCCCAACACAGTCGTGGAAGGTAACGAAGTACCTTCACACTTTACACTTGTACTCCACAGCTCAGTTAAATATTGGGGTTTTTATTCCACTAAATGTATTTGATAACTTTCCAGATTCAGATTAGAAATGCAAAATATGACCAGCAAATAATAAAGTAATATAAATAAGCCCGACCTTTACCAGCTGACGCTAATTACTTTAACATTTTAAGAGCATGACTTACTTATAAGTAATTTGAGTATTTTGCACTGTTGCTATTTTTAATTAAAGATCTGAGTAATTCTCCACCAATGCCTAAATAATTATTCTCCAAATCCACCCCGCCCCCCCTCCCACCAGATGTCACATGAGGCCAGATTATGAGTTACAAAGGTTAACTGAGCCCCTAGTGGTCACTGGCGGTATGACTGCCAGTGAATGAATGAATCTCCACCTACAGGTAACATTTTCACTGCTCTCCAAGTCAACTTCTACAAAAAGGTGCAATTTATAACCAAATGTTTGCAGACGATAGATATTACCAGTTTCTCTTATTGATTGTCTCAGACCAATAGTCCACATCCCAAATATATTAAATACCTAATATAAAACTGCACATTTACATTTGAGAAGCTGAAAGAATGATTGTATTTGTGCTGCATCACACCTACAGAGAATGGTTGTTGATTAGAAACCCTTTATGTCAATATTGTCCCAAACCGCCTCAGGAAAAACTGCCAGTATTCAGATCTTAAGTTCTGATGTCACACTTTTAAAACCAAATGTGCCTCTGAGCGCAGAAGTGCAGGTTACAGACTGTGCAAAGTACCGTGTTTGAGTAAATGTACTTAGTTACTTTCCATCACTGGATTCAACTCATTGTTTCGTGCAATTTTTGTATAAAAGAAAATATAAGTACACGCAAGAGTCGTGGAAACATAATACAGCACCCGCTACTCGTAAATGTATTTCACATTTTGAAGTTATGCATCAAATTATTTTCCCTAATCAGGACATTTCAATGCTTTTATTATATTATAATGTTAATACTCTTCTGCTAGTACATCTTTGTTGTTTCCTTTGATTGAGTAATTGACTCAATGTCATCATGTCCCCCCCCTTTAATATAAATACATGAGTGGTTTTCGCAGGCTACACACACATACATTATATATATATATATATATATATATATATATATATATATATATATATATATATATATATATATATATATATATATATATAATCTACACATTAAACGTTATAAATAGCACCTCAGAATTACACATAAATACTTGAGTAAATGTACTTTTGCAGATCCAACTATCCTTTTTTCTATTAGTCAAACGTTCTTAATTTATATTATAAATCAATAATAAATTATTTCTATTGGGCCTTGATAGTGACTGGATTGTGAAATGCACCCCCCAAAGCCAGTTCCTGGTTCCCCCCCCACGTGTGCTCTTCAGGTCGTGCGTCACAAGGTCATATTGAAAGAATGCATGTGCGGAAACTGCCTGACCATCACATATAGTCTGAAACAATAAATGATCAACGTTTGTGTAACTGACGACACAACATGTATAATAAGACATTTAATTCATTAGCAGTCACGTGCACAGCAGCCTTCTGAGTGACAGGCAACGTTTCATCATGTCACACACGAGACATTCAGGATTAAATTAAATATCCGGCTGGGATTAAAAGGTGTATCTCTGTCAGTTACCTCACATCTGTAGTTACATTTGAGTTTGCATGTCCTTGTAGCTACGAATGAAAATGTGTTAGCTAGGAGTGATTAAAGCTAGTGTTACCTCGTAGCTACAGCAAAAAAAGATTATGCGTTAAACGATTAATACAACTATATAGCTCGTAATCTTAGCCACATTATCTTTTTAATACTTTATACAAATGTGAGCACTTACTTGTGAGGTACAAAAGAAGCTGGTAGCTGCTTGAAGATGCAGGACTGCAGGTCGGAATGAAACCGAGCGGAGATAAAAGGACGAGTCGTGTGCTTCAAATGAGCTCCTGGTGCGGCTGCACATGGCCTTTCACATCCGGGTGATTTACCGGCGCGCCCCGGACCATGAATAACGACAACACCAGGAAAATAAATTATACAACAATATAAATGACACATCATTGTTTCAACTTTATTAAGAAAAACGGCAATTCATTTATTATATTGAGTATACACGTTCCTATTTATTATTTTAAAAGTTCAAGTAAATATATTTCATTAAAGAAAATGTAATAACAACATTTTAGGGAAAGGAAAGAAAATAGCAACAACAAAAACCTTCAGGGTCTGCTAAACAATTGGAGTACATTTTAAAATGTATGCTTTTTATTTTAGTATTAAGTTTTCAATGGTAGTAAGTCAATCGATATCTAAACAAATATACTAGAAATATATATTTTTAAGCCATTTAATTTTATGAATATAATCATTGACAAGGCCCAGCACCCTCATTGACTCGGACTCTGCATATCTTTATTCTCATTTGTTTAATTACATTTTTATTTCCTCTTAATATGTGTAGTATATGCACTAAACAAATTCCTTGTAAGTGAAAACCTATTTGAAAATAAACCTTATTCTGATTCTGAATCAGAATAAGGATAAGAAAACTGAATTTATGTTCAATAATTTAACTATTATGGGTTAAAAAAAATAAACAGGATAAATAATAACTGTAAGTGCTAAAGATTAGTTTTATAAGGTAAAGGAGCCGTATTAAAGGCAAAATAAAATAAAACAACAACAGCCAGTTTTACTGTAAATGTTTCTAATTAAAATACATCAAATTATATGTCATTATAACATAAAGTCATGAGTTATATGTACACTTTTATAATTCAGAATATGTGTCAATGCTCGTTCCGGGGCTGGCGTTTCTAGAAGCTTCTTGTGTGCCATTGGAAGAAAAAATAAAGGTCAAAGTTGATATTGTGCAACATTGCTCCAACTTCTGAAGCATGAATAAGACATAAAACACGACAAATGCAACTTTAAAACACACCTCAGGCTCTTTAAATAACCCGTATGAATGAAAGCGCGTGCTGCTCTTTGCTGTTAGATGTTCTAGAATCTTCTGGAAGGCAAATAATCTGCAGTCACGTTTAGGGCAGATAGTGCGCATGCGCAGGATATTTCACGTGGAGTACAGATTCCCCTTCAGTCTGTGTCACATCAAGAAACCGGGGTGCTGCATCTTCACGTCGACTCTGTCCTCTCACACGTCCAGACATGGTAAGATACTTCACTTTAAAACACTGTCAGAGGTTATGATTACAACTAAATACAGATTAATCATTTAAATGCAGAATAAAGCGGGCTGCATGTGGCTGCTAAAGTATCGTTAGCAGCTAGCTAATGTTGTGTTAGCTACCTTTACCATCGATTCACAAGGTCAAGCGCTGGAGAAGCCGAATGAAAAGGGAACATTGTCTAAAAACAGGTTTATTTATCTTTATAATACCCTGTAGGAACTGTTAAAGGGGAGCTTTAACCTTAAACATGTGCAAGTGCAGCTACATAATGCTGCTCTCTAGTTTAACATAAGCTGTTTTCTCTATCATAAAAAGGGACAACTGGGATATATATGCGGGTAAATTAACTAATCCTACCATTCATTCATTCATTCATTCATTCATTCATTCATTCATTCATTACTGCAGCAGCTGTCACGTGCAGGTGACGTGCAGGTGATTGCAGAGACAGACCAGCGTTTATACTAATTTAGTGCTAGTATCTCTTAAAACTACTATTACCTGTTGGTCACGTGCATCTTGTCATATTAAACTATGCATGCCCTTGATGGGTGAAAAATATGAATTGCATGCTCGTTTAAACCATTTCCGGCTTCCGTTCACGTAGACTCTGACCCCACGACCCCCCCCCCCCCCCCCCCCCCCCCCCCTGCGTTGGGTCCTGGGACTGCAAAGCATCATTCAAAGTTGTTTTTATTGTTCTAGGAAGATATTTATTTTATCTTATCCAGGTGAAATAATCTTGTGAGATTACAAGAGGACAAAATATTTCCTGACATGTGCTCATGTCGTAAGAAATAAGATATTTCTAAGACTAATAATGAAGTAAAACATTATGATTTTTTTTACCTGGTGTCACTAAAAGTAATTGTGTTAATAGTAATTATATTCAGAATAAATAGTATTTGGGTTTTATATCAATTTATTTTGTGTACAGACTCTAACAGCTCTAAGTAGAAATACAAAAGTTAGTTTATTAGGTATATCAAACTGCTGTTAAAAGGTGTTAACCCTTGTTGAGATAAATGAGTCTAAGACTGAAAGGTAAATCATAAGTCTTGTGCAACTTGTACCCGTACAACCTCGAAAAATACTTCAGAGAGCCCCCTCTGGTAAAGTGGACAAAGCGTCCTTGATTGTTATCTTGTCATGTTAAAAACCTGGAGGACGTTTCCTCACCGGTCGAGGATTTTATCGTCACATATTTGTTTCTAACAGGATTTTGCAACAGTTTCCATGAAACTTAAGATTCCTCTGCTAATAATAAAGTATTTCATCAGCAGTCCTTGTCCTCCCCTGCCTCGGGTCAAACTGTCACGATGAACAAGTAACTCCACCTCCTTCAGTCAACAAACTGTAACCTGGCCTTCCCCAACACCCTCCACCTCTTTTACTCCCAGCACCCCCACCTCGTTCCCAAACAACCTTCACCCAAGGTCACTCGTACATCAGCTGCTATCAGACATGTTGGCTGCAGCTGGTGTGTTGGATCTTGTCCTCCCTCGTCCAGCTGCTGCAACTATTTCACCTCATGAAGAAATGCTGACTTTCATTACACTGATGTTTGCGATAACTTCACAAAGGCTGCCTCTGTGGAGGAGCTGCTCACTTATTGTTTAAATACTGCCTTTAATTTAGCTCTCTGTAGCCTTACCCCTCCCCCTCATCCTCCTTTTTACCTCCTCCCCCCTTTCCTTACAGATCAGCCTGCGAATAAATGATTCCTGTTAAACACATTTTAACTCAACCCTGCGTGTCCTTTTCTTTTAGTTTTCTCAAACGCATGAGATAAAAGGGCCGAGGATTTAAAAGCAAAGGTTAAGTTCTTCAGGATTGAATATGAAAGGATGCAGTGTGGCCAACGTTAATGAGTGTCTGCAAATTACACATGAGATTTAAAGCTTCAGCGTATTCCAGGAAGGGACGCCACATGTTCTCAAATGTGTCTTCAGAGCCGCCAAGTATAAACCTGAGTCTCTAGTTTTAAAGCTGTATGCCGTCTCTTATCCATCTTAATGTAAGTAAAATGTTGTTTGATAGTAATTTATTGTATTAGTTGATTGTTTCTCCTCTGGTCACTTTACAGGCCTTCAGAAAATTCCTTCCCTTGTTCGACCGGGTGCTGGTGGAGCGCTTTACCGCAGAGACGGTGACGAAGGGGGGCATCATGCTGCCAGAGAAGGCTCAGAACAAAGTGCTGCAGGCCACAGTGGTGGCAGTCGGGCCTGGCGCTGTCAATCAGGTGAGAACCCACACGAGCCTGGTACTGGAGCTCATTTTCTTGTAAAAAATTAGAGATGCAGACGTATATACGACCGCGTATTTGTATGAAGTCACACACTTGCGAAGGAAACGCATCGCTTCACTTCGCAAGGTTGGATCAGCCTCATCGCACCACAGATGGTAAACCGGGGAAGCCACATGCAGAGGTGCAACAGTGTGGCGCGTTAATTCACCACTTTAGTATCAGAATATCTCCCAGCATCCCCCAGGGGATATCACTTTAATATCAGAGTATCTCACGGTTCTTCTCTCCCAAATTTACCATTTTAATTAAAAAGAAATTCCCTTCCCCGGCTCCGTAACCTTCAAATGTTAGGTAGGGTTTTATAGTATACCATGTGGCCCTGAGGACTCTTGTGTAACGTGTTGTGTGATCTTTTCTTTTCTAGAAAGGCAACGTGCTGCCGGTCAGCGTGACGGTAGGAGAGAAAGTGCTCCTACCCGAGTACGGAGGAACTAAAATCAGTCTGGACGACAAGGTGCGGCACAGTTTCAGATGAATCCGTCAAGATGTGGGTCCTCTTGTGCCTCCTTTTAATGTTCTTGTTTCTCTCCTCTGTCCTCTAGGACTATTTCCTGTTCCGTGACGGAGATATCCTCGGTAAATACCTCGATTAAGTCGTTCTCTTGTGTGGCTGTAGATCACGTCGAGTCCCCGTCATCGTACCTGCAGAGAAGAAATGAAGTTGCCTCTTTCGTGTCTGTTTTTCTTTACTTTGTTCTTTTATGTTTTTCAAATTGTAAATAATTCTAATCACATTTTGTTACAATAATAAAGGTGAACTGTTGATTGTCGTCTTGTCTCATGATTTTATATTGTTGTATACGAATGTTATACAATAGATCCCTTAAACAGACGAGAACAAATTAAATCTAAGGATTTAGTGCAAAGTAATCCCACTTAATCTTATTAGAAGAAAACCTGAGTTTGTTTTTCACATAAAAGGATTTAGCTTTGGTGCATAATGGTGAAACATAAACAGGAAGAGACATACAAATATTAAATAAGAGCAAATATAGAAAAATAAAAACAAGAAACATACAAAAAAGGAAAAACTAGGAAGAGTTTGTAATGTGCAGATATACGATCACAAAGGTGCGTTAATGAAACATCAGTGTAACATGTCTGGAAGAAATAAATACAATATCTAAAGGCTGATGGAAGAACTATATATATATATATTTATATATTATATTATATATAATTAGTGAAGAAGAATGATGCTTTATTGCTTATTATATTCTAGTACTCATTACAAGTCATACAAAACTATTTAAATATGAAAGTATCAAAAGTAATTAAAATAAACCTTCATTGATCCCATCGGAGAAATGTGGTCGTTTCAGCGGCACAAGGATGCAAATAAAAAACATATAAATAGATAAAAGCAAAGTAAAAGATATAAAATAATATTTGAAAGAGAAACTACACGAGAGCGTAGCGACAAAGTGAAAGACCGAAGTGTGATTAACAGCAAGTCGATGTTAACAGACTAATAAATAAGTAATGCTGCTCTGTGTTTTAATATAAATAAAGCATATGATCCAAGACATGAACATAATATATTATATAGTTTAACACAACAGAAAATCAACTATAAAGCTGGTAGTTTTGCCATAATATGATATATTATAATATATAACTGTCAACATGTATAGCGACGTGTTATGTAAAATAGCTTTTGTTTTATATTAGTATTTTATTTTTGCATAAAAACATACAAAGAGCTTATAAAATATGATGTTTTGTTATAAATTAAATTACCCAACAGTATATACAAGTACAGATGAAATGATTAGTTGATTGATAGATAATTAACTGGCATCTATTTGAATAATCGGCATTCTTAATATAAAGATGCCAAACATTTCATGGTTCCAGGTTTTGTTTTTAATCATTTAAAATATATATATATATATTTTAATAATTAAGTAACTGTTTGGACTGTTGGTTGGACAAAACAAACTATTCTTTACAAACCAAACAATCAATCGATTAATGGAGAAAATAATCAGCAGATTAATCCATAATGAAAATTATTATTCGTTAATAGTTCAAAATGAGCTCCACCTCAACCAACAACTAGTAAAATCCTTATTTTATATTAATGCATGAGTAATAAGGATTTATTGATGTAATATATAATAGTAAAACAGTTACAAGTGTTTAATACTTTAAGTACACCCCCCTGATTATACTTACATACTTTTACTTAAGTAATTTAGTAATTATTATTATTATTATTATTATTATTATTATTATTATTATTATTATTATATTAAGTAATATTTTTAATGCAGGACTTTTAATTGTAGTATTTTTAGAGTGTGGAATTACTACTTTTACTTAATCTAAATAAACTACTTCCTCCACCAATAGTTTAAGTACCTCACATTTAAGTACTTGAGTAAATATAGTTACTTCCATCATTGGTATTTATTTAAATTAAAGGTAAATAAAATGTGCTCATACATATTTATACAGTTTATATATATATATTTAGATCATACAGGAGTCGCTGCTACAACACAGCCTCTGACGAACATCCGGGTATTCTGTCGAGATGGTCATGGCGGAGGGTACTGCAGTTCTCAGGAGGAATCGGCCTGGAACCAAGGCAAAGGTGCGTTTAAACCCCGCAGAAACACTTCAACATCACCACAAACAAGCCACCACGACTCTGCGATGCTGTCTCATTTCAGTCGT
Organism: Cottoperca gobio; assembly: GCF_900634415.1. Taxonomy (NCBI): domain Eukaryota; kingdom Metazoa; phylum Chordata; class Actinopteri; order Perciformes; family Bovichtidae; genus Cottoperca; species Cottoperca gobio. The sequence continues at coordinate 919,558 of NC_041375.1, read as the reverse complement.
GTTGTTTTACCACGCGTATTTTTGTCGACAACTCAGGTCGCAGGCAACATATAGGAAGAAGGGGCCTGACCTGGAAATGGCCAGCTAGGTTAGCTAACGTTAGCTGGATGCTCCCGTCTAGTTCCTGGAGTAGCGTTAACTTAGACGGGTTTACTCTACGTTTCGGAGCTCCCTATGATAATTGTTGTTATTTAAACAATCTAACAGCCACATCTGGTGAATGTAGTCCACACAAGAGATCCTCAACCGTGGCTAACCTATTATCACCTAGCGTAAATTGCTCTCTAGTTAGCTGTTTGCGTTGCAGGAAGCAGTCGCACCCCCAACTGACGTTATCTAACTAGCTAGCGTCAGGTTTGCTTCGTAGCTGTGTAATAATGTAGAACAAAGCTGCTAACTTCGACATTAAAATGTATTCTCACAGCAGAGCTTTGCTTGTAACCAAACACCACACTTCAGCTAGCTAACGTTAGCTTCTTTGACACCATTTGTCCTATGTGTTAGGGTTGTTGGTTAACGTCAGGTGGAAGCTATGTAGTTAGCATTGTCTATGCTACAACCAAAGATGCTTTCTAACCGCCAGCTTTGTCACTTTGAGTGAAACGTTGCACTAAAATTATCCTTCCTCCATGTGTAGGATTTCTACAATTGGCCGGATGAGTCATTTGAAGAGATGGACAGCACCCTTGCTGTCCAACAGGTGTGTTGACATGTGTGTGTGTGTGTGTGTGTGTTCCCCACCCATCTGTCACTGGTGGAGGAAGACCCACATTGTTGAAATACTTCTGCATTCAATTAAATGCACAAAAGTGTTCTTATCAAAATATACCTCCAAGTTAGAAAATGAAGTAGGCCCATTTCAGAATAATGTACCTTTTTTTTTTTTTAAATATATATTATTTGATTCTAGTTATTGATGCATTTATATGTAACTTTACGTCACTTTGGATGTTGCAGTTGGTAAATGTGGGGCTTATTTAATACAATATACTGTAAAGACTGCCAGGAAGCGTGTGAACTCCCCCAATGGCTCAAGGAAGCCCTATCTTTATCCATATTAATACATCATTATTCATTTGTTGATAATGTTTTGTATCATTAATCTGAGTAACTTCTAACAAAAGGTATTTAATAAATGTAGTGGAGTAAAAAGTACAATATTTCCAGCGGAGTAGAAGTTTAAAGTAGCAGAAAATGGAAATTCTCATGTAAATTACAAGCACCTCCAAATTGTACTGGATTAAATGTATTTAGTTACTTTCAGCAGCAACAGCTCAGAAAATTAAACCTCATGGACATTTTTTGAGGTGTGTCCTAACACAATATTCATATGCCGATATGTACACTGAGTCATTCCTCCTGTCCATACTTGCCACTTACGAGATCCCTTCCTAACGATATTCCAATGTAAGCGTTGGAGGACAAAATGAGGTTTATATCGGTTGGTTTGAGTGAGTATCTTCCAAAGTTAGTTTTCTTAATGCAACATTTTCTCACTCCACTGCTGCTCAGCAAGGAAACACAAAGAGGGAATTTCACACTGTAACTTTGGAAGAAGCCCAAATGATTTTAGAAGGATCCAACTATGGATCTATGGATCTATGGCGCCACGGTCTGCAAGCTAATGGGAAGAGATTAAGGTCCCAATTTGGCCAATTTTGCTGACTCAGTTGTACAGACGCAGTTCTGCCTCTTTGTACCAAGTCTTTCAATGTACATGTGTTTTCTGTGTGTGAGAATTACATTAAGAAAACGCTAACGGCTGCACACTTGCATCATACCACAAAAGATTAATAAGGACAATGTTTCAGTCCTACTTGAATCTCTGTCGGCTCAGAATGAGATCCAGGTAGGATTGAAACGTTGTCATTATTAGACTTTTGTGGTGTGATGTTAGTGTTTTCGGATGACCTTTTGTGATGTGCATATAATTCCTCTTCTTCAATTGCATTAAGATAGATGTGAAACAATTTGACCTTATCCTTCAACTGTAATGAGCCTTTTTTAAACGCCAGTAAATCCCATTTAGTTATGTCGCCTCTTTGGATAATGTTTTGAGAAAAGTTCCCCCCCAAACACCCTGACAGTAGAATCAGAGTTAACATGATCATTGTGTATAACAAAAGGTGATGAAGACCATGTTGGGTGACTGAGGCTCTCTTCTGAACTGTGTGATGGCTCTGTTTCAGTACATTCAGCAGAACATTAGATCAGATTGCTCCAATATCGACAAAATCCTGGAGCCTCCGGAGGGTCAGGACGAGGGGGTGTGGAAGTATGAACACCTCAGGTATGTTGAAGAAGTTTAACTGATGTATACATATTGTCCACATGTGAGGAAATGTTAAGGTTTAAGGAACAGTTGGATAGATGATTATGAGCAGGAGATTGTGCAATATAAATAATCTCAGCCCTTCAACTAACTTGTAACTCCTTCCTAATAATTTAGTTTAAATCTTATTTAAAAGTGATCACAAAGTTTGACAGATACCTGGTTTCTGAAGCAGAAATCGTCGTAGGATTACTCGTGCTCATGTTTTTATTTTCTTCTTCTAACCTTTTTGTAGGCAGTTCTGCCTGGAGCTCAACGGACTAGCTGTAAAACTGCAGGTAAGTGATCTCACGCAAAGAAAGCAAAGATCTGAACTGGATGTAATTTTAAGTTTTTAATGGAACACACTCATAAGATCTGTTGGATCAGCTGTTTATAAGGGAACATGGCCGCCTGAATGAGCTCTACTTGCTTTCTGTTGTAGAGTCTGCTGTTAGATTAGTGCAAGAATTTAATATCCCATTCCAAATATGGCACTCGGTTCTGTCGTCACAGCTAATATATGTGTTGTTGTCCAATATTACAAATTCATATAAAAGATTTTTACATTTGAAGCTTTAATTAAGGTTTTCAAATGAAGCTTTGAATGTCATCCCCTTAAAAATCATCGGATTAAATTAAGTGGTTTTTTCCCGTCAACATAAATACACGTGTGGTTATATAAATGTACTTTGTGGCGCTGGTGGTTAATACAGCTGCGTGCCTCCCTTTGTGTGCAGGAAGACAAATGTTGTTTTTGAGGCTAAACTGAATCATATAATCACATAATAAAAACATCACATCTTTTTTTCAATAAGTCTGCAAATAAAACCAAGTTTGAACAAACTAAACAGACATGCACTTACACAAAAGAAGTTGCGCTGCATTCGAATGTTGATTCAGAGTTCAAAGGTCAACGTTGTAAAAGAAGCTTCAAAGTATTTGTCACAGCCTTAGAAAGAACAGGTGACCCTTTGTTCCAAGGAGTGGTGTAAAGGTATGTTCAGGTCGACTCTGCTCGTCTTTCCTCTTCAGAGCGAGTGTCATCCAGACACCTGCACTCAGATGACCGCCACAGAGCAGTGGATCTTTTTATGTGCTGCCCACAAGACCCCCAAAGAGGTGAGTCAAGACTGCAATTAACTCCAAGCTCACTTGGGTGTCATTAACTGTTTTATGCAGTATTTCTTTATTACCTCTGAGCATAAGCATGATTTATTAGTCTCTGCCTTTTGTGTGAGGTGAAACAGAACTTGGTTCCTAATGATGTTTACGTGTGTGTGTGTGTGCTGCTGCATCCCCAGTGCCCTGCCATTGATTACACCAGGCACACGCTGGACGGAGCTGCCTGTCTTCTCAATAGCAACAAATACTTCCCCAGCAGGTGAGTTATCAACTGACTTTCTTTTCTTTGGCCACACAGATGCAGAGCTGAAGATAATAATGCTGTTATAGAGAGAAGGGATCAACAAGAATCATACAAATGGAGGCCTTCATGGTGTTGCACACACAGTGATGGAAGTAGCTGTTAAAAAAGGAGAGCGCTTGAGAGAAGATAAATTCCTGCAGGTGTAAATGATCGAATGCAACCCTCCAAAAGTCTGATTTTGTGTTTTAGATGTTATGCAGTGATGCAACAAGCTTTGTTTGAAGCACACCAACATCTTTAGTGCCATCATGGCTGAAGTTTGTCTTTTAATTGCGTCGTCAGTCGCCTTACGTTCAGTAGATGATGTCACACAGAGAGCGTTGTCTGATCTGTCTCCGTCTCCGTAGGGTGAGCATCAAGGAGTCATCAGTTGCCAAACTGGGCTCCGTCTGTCGTCGCATCTATAGGATATTCTCTCATGCCTACTTCCATCATCGCCAGATATTCGACAAGTATGAGGTAGGTTTCACCGGAAATATCTTTATCAACCAATAACACCCAGAAGGCTCTTATTGTGGCGTCTATTCTTACGATCAGGAAGCCGGATTTAATTAGTGTTTTTCTGTGTACAGAACGAAACGTTCCTATGTCACCGGTTCACACGCTTCGTAATGAAGTATAACCTGATGTCCAAGGACAACCTGATCGTTCCCATTCTGGAGGAGGAAGTGCAGAACACCTCGTCAGCTGGGGAGAGCGAGGCCTGAAGATACTGCCTCCATAGAGGGAGACACATGTAAAACACACACATGACAGAGGAGACACATTCACACACATGCATACACACACTACAGTGTATTAGGGCTCCTGTCTAGTAACACTGTCCATGTCCCTCTACCCTTGTCACCTGTGTCTATCTCAAAGGAAGTAAGGGGTAGCGGGAGCAGAGTTCAGCCATGCCTGCAGGACAAGATGATGTTTTCTATCCTCTCTGTTTTTTCAGATTCAGTCTCTGGATGCAGCCCCTGCTCTCACACTACTCCTTTAGGGGAAACCCCTTTTACCTTTAATGTTCTTTAAGCAGCTGGATTTGCAAAAATGTAATCATGGTGACCTGTATTGTTGACAAAGGCACACGCTGACAGCCTCCCCCTCCCTCTGTATATAACCCCCCCTCTCTTAATTCACTATCATGTTTTCTGATGGTGCTTCACTTTTTTGTGTCTGCTTCTGTTTCAAATTTGCTTATTGTGTTGACTACCAGCCTGTTTTCGAGGGGGTTGTCGTATGAAATGGATCAATAACTTAGCCTGCTGACTTAAAGGGATAGTCTTTGATGGGGAGTGGCACGTGGCACTTAACCAGTCAGAATATTACCTACAGTAGCTGTGATCTGTCTTCACAGCCACCAGACTCCATTGACAAAAACAGTCATTTTACCTCGCAGAACACGGAAGTTGCTGGTCTACCACTGCCTGGATCGGTTAATTAGTTTGTGTAACTTTGGTGGTTTAAAGGTTAAGTTCGGATTCACAAAAGTCGCACAACAACACAAACTAACTAACCGATGGAAGCAGCGGGAGACCAGCAACGTCCGTGTGCTGCAAGATAAAATGAATGTTTTTGTCAATGGAGTCTGGTGGCATTCAGTTCCCCGTCAGAAAGTAAAGCATGGAACATATTAGACCTTCATCTACTCCAGTTAATACTCTGACTATGGATAAGTACCTCATACCCCCCCGCTTTAAAAACAGTCTCCCTTAATAATGCTGTTGCAACACAACGTGTAGGTGTGTGGCTTGTATGGTAGTGAACAAAGACAAACGTAATCTCTAGCTTTGTATGTGTACTAGCCGTCAGATATTCTTTCTCTTTGGCCTCTGAAACGATGCTCAGAGTATTTAGGAAGGCTTGTTGGCTAACTCTGATCCTGCTTTGTGGCATGCCCCCCCCATTTTAATACTGCACAATGTGCCTGATATTCCACCTTCCTTGAGATGATTGACTTCATGGGACTGTGCTGCTGTAAGCCAGTCTTCACTTCAGCATTACGAGTAAACACAAGGACAGGATGAAATGTCGGCTACATGTACGTGTCGGAGCACAACCTCCCTCTTTTACCCTCCCCCCTCATTAAGTTATTTTGTGGGAGGAGTCTTGTCAATCCAAACCCACTTTATTTTTTTTTAATGGACTAAAACATTTTGTTACTGTCGACATTTTCATGATGTCTGTTAATAATAAAGACCTATTATTCAGGAGGTGGTGGACTTTATTATCGTCTATTCGTTGTTTAAACTTTCTGTTGCAGATAAAGATTATAATTAATATTATACTGTGTAAAAATCAGATTCCAGTGTTTTCTGCGTAGGATTGTTTGACTAGTGATACAAACATTTCCAATAACTGAGTGTCCATCTAAAATCTTCTAATCTGATATCACTTCATTTATATTTAGGGTGACGACAGACATTTGAAGGTTAAATGACATCCGGTGCAGCGCTCGTTAATGTTCATTAGTGTTTCTGTGAAACTTAACGTCAGGATGAGTCATGAACACTGAAATAAATGTTTAATACAATAAAAAAAGCAAAATGTACAACTCAAGGCTGGAATATTAATACTGACATTTAGTAAATCATGATGTAAAATGCATTTAAAACATGGACGATGTACATTACTGGAACACTTCAAATACATTTGCCACATTTGATCCCTTCCCCCAAAATGCAAAAGTAACATGCATCACAATTAGCTGAAGCCCAATGAATACTAAAATCTAAGATATATACACACACACACACACACACCAGCATTGTGTCTTTAAAAAACACTCCCTTTCATAGTATTAAGGACTCCACCGATGACATTTTCTCTAATAGTTTTTATAATAAAAGTATAAAAATCGGAGTCTTTAAAAAAGATTCCACAAATAATTCTTCCTGGTCTGAACCTGGTGCCTACATTACCCACAATGCAACTCCACCGCGGTCAGATTCGGCTGTGTTGACTCCAGATTTTCATTAAACTGACACTCGAGTGTAAAATCGGTGGAGTTCCCCTTTAAAAAATATATATTGGTTGATCATAGTTTAAATGAATATTATTCTGAACGCTTCACTCAGAGATGAAGTGCCCGTACCATAAACACTGAAGCAGCAATTTGCACTAATATCATGGCGGATGGAAATATTACATATTTTAAAATCTACTCATGATTTCTCCAGTTACACTGAAAGTTACTCGTAGCACCAGAAATACAAATGTTCGTACCACATGTCCCTGATGCAGATCCACATCCTGCCTCAGGCTACACGAGGAGCTTTTCATTTGAAACACTGAAGGGGTGATTAAAAAACGATGAGGGGGGGATTAAGAATTATAACACCATGTGAAAACAAAGTCATTTCACCAGCAGGTTTCCAACATGTGCAGAAACTGTTTCATAGTGTTGTGATAATCCCCACGGGCTCCTGAACTCACCACAGGTGGACATCCCTTTAACAAAAAGAGGATTTAAATCCGTGTTAAGTTTCTCCCATGGACGTGACAGATCTAAATAAACCTCATTCTCACTATGGCTTAATTAAAAACATTTTTAAAGTGCCGCGTTCTTCTACATTAAAGTTAAAATGAAGGATGTCATAAACGTGCCGGCGGATCATCAGTCTGTGGGACGATCATCAGTCTGTGGGACGATCATCAGTCTGTGGGACGATCCTCCGCGTCAGTCTGCTGCTCACATACAGGTGACTTCAGCTTTGCCCTCTTCCTGCTCAAAGCCGCCCTCCTCCAGGTGGGACAGGGCGCTGGGATACCCCCCTCCGAACACCGGGAAGCCCCCGATGCCTCCGGCCGTCGGAGACAGCTCCTCTGGAGGGACGGGGCTGCTGACCGCTCGACTCACAGAGCGGCTGGACACGTCGCTGTGCGCGCTCAGAGCCTGCAGGAGGCGGAGGGACACAGACACGAGGCGGAGGGGACACAGACACGAGGCGGAGGGACACAGACACGAGGCGGAGGGACACAGACACGAGGCGGAGGGACACAGACACGAGGCGGAGGGACACAGACACGAGTTAGATCCATCGATTGGTTCAAAGGCAGTGAAGTACTCAGATGTGACTGAAATACAAGCAGTGATGCGGTAAGACCCCAGTGTTGCAAGTAAAGGTACTATCTTACCTAAGTTATAGTACAAAAGTATCAGGAACATAACGAATACAAATTCTCTTTATCGAATTAAACAATCCCTTTTTATTTCTGATGTATTCTTAATTGAATTTTAAAACTAAAGTAAAACTAGAAGTGCAGCTTCCACTTTGTCCACCAGGGGGCAGTGCAGCCACGTTCATATCTGTTCCCTGCAGCTCCACGCGGATCTTCTCCTTTGTCCTCCGTGAATAGATGATAATTAATAATTAATTAATTAATTAATAGTTGCCATAGCAGCACAAAAACTAATCTTTGAGTAATAATTAGTGGTAATGTGAATATGAGGAGTAAGAAGGTAGAACACAGAAGGTAATGTTTATTAGAGTAGTATGTTGGTCGACAGCTCATTAACATAAATGTTAACATGCATCAAGATGAGAATTTATTTTAGTATATATTTCTAAATGTTTAAGTTCACTCCCGAGTCTCTCTTTAATAGTGAAGCTGTATAATCTGTCACTACGTTTTGATAACTTCATTGTCGAGTCATAAAATCAATAAATCTGTAAAAGAATAATAAAATAATAAATAGATAAATTAAAAAATGTAATATAAAAGAGAAATATATAAAATATTATAATAAAATATATAAATGTGAAAATATAAAGACAAAAAATAAAGCATTTTCTTTTATTATTCGTTTGTTAATTTATTTCTGTATATATATTTATATCATCTATACATATTTATTCTATAAAATACTACTATTTGTATCCCTTTTGTTTTAGATAGATACTTTATTAATCCCGAGGGAAATTTAGACGGATGTTGTAAAATATTCTAATAATCTGTGCGGCTCTCCTCAGCCCCCACTTCTCTCCTCTCACCTGCCCGGCTGCCTGACCTCTGACCGGCCGCTGGAGGAACACAACCTGCTTGGTGGCCAGATTCCCGTCACTGCACACGCACACACACACACGCACACACACACACACACACACACACACACAGTTATCTTAAAGCAGAGCCGGCTTCATTACAGAGCAGTCTGAGTTAGAGTCACACGTACCTGTCGTGACGGATGATGGGAGTGGGCAGCACACAGGTGAGCAGCCAACCAAACTCAGCCAGCGTGTGAAGCAGAGGCCCGTAGTCCGTCTTCACACTGGAGCCCTGCGTGTAGAACACACACACATGAGAGCCACTCACCTCACAATCCAGGAACCACACGGCCTGATTCTGCACTTTCATTTCACATGAAGTTGCGTGTGTCAGAATGAGGCCATGCACGATCAGTATAACACACACACACACACACACACACACACACCTCGATGACAGTCCACTGCTCTACGACGATGGTGTCGTTGGCAGGCGGAGCGGTGCTTCTCTCTTCATACACGAACAGTCCCTCCAGCGATCTGGGCACGGGCTCGCCTGAAACAAAATGTGCATAAACGTTTATATCGTCACGTTTTATCATCATATACAATAACCCTCATTTATAACGCCGTCACGTGAAAATGAACGACACAGCAAATGTCTTCAGTGCTGAGAGACTGCAGAGGAAACCGTGACGACGTCATCGTGGATAATGACCCAGTTATCAGAAATAGGTTCAACTCTGTGTGGAGTTCTTGTCGCTGCTGTGTGTGAATGTGTGTGTCCATTTATTTCAGGCCTCTGAGTTCCACGGATGATGTCTGCTGCAGAGGAACAGGAAGTGAGGTCACCGAGGTCGGGAAGACGGCTCCAAATATAGAGGCAGCGGGAGAGCGGAGCCCAAACAGGAAGTGACTGAGTGTTTGTGTGAATCACCGTTTTATGAGAAAATATAATAATGGAAGATGTAGAGGAAGAACTTCTCCTCCTTCTCCTCCTTCTCCTCCTTCTCCTCCTCCTCCTCCTCCTCCTCCTCCTCCTCCTCCTCCTCCTCCTCCTCCTCCTCCTCCTCCTCCTCCTTCTTCTTCTTCTTCTTCTTCTTCACTTTTAACTGCACAGACAGATTTAGTGACTTTTGACACTATAGAAATAAGAGCTAATGCATGAAGTGAAGCTGAAAGCTTGACGCTTGATGAATCGATCACAGAAACATCATTAGATGTAAATATTTTGGGGTATTTGGACCTTTGGGTGAACAAAAACAAGACATTTAAAGACACGCGTGGTTCTGTGAAGTCGTGATGTTTCCGCTCCCACATGAAGCCCACCTTTAGGGGTGTCCCAGTAGACGAAGGAGTCCACCAACGACCAGCCTTTGCGGTAATAAGCAGCAGTCAGCTCCAGCCAATCAGCTTCCAGCGAGCTGACCACCTGACCCTTCCTGGACACGCGCATAGAGAGCGCCCCCTGGTGGTACTGACAGGCCAGGGAGTCCAGAGGAGCGCAGCCCGGAGCCCAGGCGTGGAAGAAGACCAGCACCTCAAGTCTGGAGGTGGGTGGGGGGGGGGGGGGGGGGATACATGTTGAGGTTCGTTACTCTTCAAGTTTTTACTACATTAATTTGAAAACATCAGATTTAGATTATTAATACAAATGGTAACTCTCTGAAGCCACAACCGGCTGTGAAAGGCATGTTTTATATAAAAACCAATTGCCAAAATGACAAAAATTAAATATAATAAATTAAACTGTAAAAATAAGTGATTTGAAAGTTTCACGACAAATATATATCATATATATATATATATATATATATATATATATATATATATATATAAATAAATAAATATATATATATATAAATACAATTATATAGAATATAAATAATATATATATAATATATATATACTCTAATAAATAAAACTATCTCCCTCATATATACATCATATATCTCTCATAACCTATCTCTATCGATCTCTATATCTCTCTCTCTCTCCTCTCTCCCACTCACTTCTCTCCTCTCTATATCTCTCTATATCTATCTCTTATCTCTCCTCTCTCTCCTATACCTCCTCTATCTCTCATATCCTCCCGCTATCTCTCTCTCCTCTCTACTCCTAATCTCTCTCTCTCCTCGCCTCTCTCTCTACTCTCTATCTCCTCTACTCTTCATAATTCTCTCTCTCTCTATCTCCTCCTTATCTATCTCTCCCTCTCTCTCTCCCTCCCTCTCTTCTCGATCTCTCTCGTCTCCCTCCCCTCTCTCTCTCTCTCTCTTCTCTCCCTCCCGCTCTCTCTCTCTCTCTCTCGCTCCTCTCTCTCTATCTCTCTCCTCTCTCCCCTTATCCTCTCTCTCCCTCCGTCTCTCTCTCTCTCTCTCTCATCTCTCTCTCCTCTCACCTCCACTCTCTCTCTAGCTCTCTCTCCCTCCCTCCTCTCTCTCACTCCCTCCTCTCTCTCTCCTCACCTCCCTCTTCTCTTCTCCCTCCCTCCTCCCTCCCTCCTATCTATATCCCTCCCTCCTATCCTCTATCTCTTCTATCTCTCTCTCATATAAAAATAATAAAATATATATTAAAAATATATATATATAATATATATATATATATATGTAACGTAATGTTTTCATTTCTTCTTTTTTTGTAAATAATAAAGATTAAACGTTATTTTAAGATTTATAAACCTAACTGTATCTGCACAAATAGATTTTGTATGTTGCAGTGCGTGAGGAGCAAAGACGTGTTCAGCTCTGAGATAAAGAGTGCGCTCACACAGGCAGACTGTAGGTGTTTTCTTCCAGCTCTGCGTCTCCGGGCGGAGTACGAGGGGGGGTGCGCGGAGGGGAGCGACAGCCCCTCTTCGGACTGTGCACCCTGCCGTTAGTGATCCCGCTCACCTGCTGGAGGGACTGAGCCAACGAATCGAACGCCCCCCGGGCACTGCTGTTCACCTGCCGGGCAGACAAACCCAGAGTCAGACACCGTGTCCGATATTATAACGTATTCAAGGGAATGAAGAATAGGTTTAGTATTTTAATAGTATTTTAATAGTATTTTAAGCACCTTCAGGTCCTGACAATGTGAACATATCCTACATTTGATTTATTCTAAGAACTTTACAGCCTTGATGAGGTGAAATGATCCAATATTTAAATTATTTTAGGCCTCAAAAGCTTTATTCTACTTATTTTAAGATTGTTAGAATCCTGAAAAGGTGAAAATATCAATTATTTCACGTCAGTAATGGTTTTAGAGTCATACAAGAGGTGAACGTATTCAATGTTTCACTTATTGTAAACTTCTTAGAGGCTGAAAATGTGAAAGTATCCAGTATTTCACTTATTAGAGGGAGTGTAGAGGTCTGAAGGGATGGAAGTATATAGAATTATTCATTTATTGCTTGAATCAATCATCTGGTGAGCCCTGTTGTGTATCTGGGAGGGGGCAGCTGACCCCCCAGGTGGGAACCACTGAACGAGTGAATCTCACTGACCCTGTCGATGAGCGCTCGGACCGTGTCGCCCGTCAGCGACTCTCCAGGTAACGGCCACTCCTCCACCTTCAACATCGGCACACTGTAACACATGGACGCCATCTGCTTACTGAAACACACACACACACACACACACACACACACACACACACACACACACACACCCAGTGAGACAAGTTCAGCAGTAACAGCGTTTGACGTTAAAGCCGTTCAGGTCCGTGGGGAGTTCCTGGATTAGTGCCCAGCTGGAGGGTTCATAGTTCACTTGTAATTGTCACAGAGCTGCAGACACCAACACATAAATCATTTAGACTCCGCAGGGGGCGGCTCCCACCTACTGTCTGAGCAATTAACACAAAGGGTAAACAACCATTTAGGCAACTGAAGTGAGAACAGTTCGTACACAACATCGTGCATTTTTCAACATGAAAGCATAAAACTCATAAGAGTTTGTTGACGAATCAATTAGTGGACACACACTTACTGACAGATCTGTAAAACTGTTCCTCCACAAGAATCATCACTTTAAATCTTGTGTTTAGAAATGTGCTCATAAATGTCTTGGAAATGACAAATAGACTAAAGAAATCTTAGTCGACAGCCCTAGAAGAAGTACTCTTTATTTAATATTTAAGTAAAATTACAGCTCTGTAAAAACACATACAAGTCTTATACTCAAGATTTCACTTAATAAGTAAAAGAACAGAAAAATGTACATTAAGTAATAAAGTAAAGTACTTGTTGGGTAAAATAGTCCCTTTGAGAGTTATATTATCATATTATTATGATGCTTTCACATATATTATTAATATATATATTATTAATATATATAATAATAAATAATAATAAATATATATATATAATAATAAATATATATTAATATATATATATATATATATATATATATATAAATAAAAGCATCATAATTACAGCAGGTGGAGCACATTTTAACTACTTTATATTCTGCTGAGAGTTACATCTATAGCGCTGCATCACATTTTATGAAAGTGGAATATATAAGTAGCATAACATTTAAATACTCAAGTGCAGTAAAAGTACCTCAGAATTGCACTTAAGTAAAGTATTTTCCGCTACTACTATTAATTCGGCTCTACTGCCATCCTGTGAAATAAAGATCCTCATCATAGTAACGGGGAGATCAGAGATGCTTCCTCCTTGTTGTCGGGTGGATTTATAGCCAATAGAAATCATGGTAGACGTAAGTCAAACCAAAACATAGTCTCCTCCAGGCGCGCCAGTCTGACCTCCTACCAGAGCTCTGCATTAAATATGCAGATGACTTCATCCATCATTCATCCATTTACTAGATGGAGGTGAAGTAGTGGGCACATAGTGGGAGGGGACTCACAATGTGTACAGGAATCTTTATTGACCTCTTAAAAGCATTTGATACGGTCGATCATTACTTAAACTACAGTCTTTGGAGCTATTTCTATCATATAAGGAGAAGTTAAGCCCACTTACCATCATACATGGGGTGCCACAGGGGTCTATTCTTGGGCCATTACAATTCACATTATTCATAAATAACATTATTCTTCTTGATCAGTACTTCAATGTCCATTTTTATGCAGATAATACAGTATTATATGTCACTGGCTCCACTCTAACACATGCTCATATAGCCAATATTTCATGTATTCACAGCCCTAAAGAGTTTAAAGTATCCGACATTTCATTTAAAGAATTTTGGAGGCTTAAAGAAGTGAAAGTGTCTAATATTTCAATTATTTTAGGGATTTTTATACATCTGAACGGTGAAAATATCCAATATTTCACTTATTTAAGGATTGTGGAGTCCTACAAAAGTGAAAGTATTCAGTATTTTATAAGCATCTTACAGTCCTTAAATGATGAATGTATCCAGTATTTCTTGTCTTGTCCTTCGTGCCACCACAACTCAAGCTCATCTTCACTTTTAGAAGGCTGGAAAATGTGAACATTTCCAATATTTAAGTTTTTTTAAGGTTTTTTGTCAATCAGTGTCTAATCAGTACTTCAATGTCCATTTCTATGCAGATGATACAATTGTATATGTACCAGGCTGCAACCTAACCCTGACTGTGTGTGTGTGTGTGTGTGTGTGTGTGTGTGTGTGTGTGTGTGTGTGTGTGTGTGTGTGTGTGTGTGTGTGTGTGTGTGTGTACTTTCAAATGATGAAAAGAAGAAAACACTTCAAAGTAAGGGTCATTTCAAAAAGGGGCAAGTAAAATGTTCCCTTTAGGTTTAAGGTTTAACAGAGGGTTAGGACTTGTGTACCTGGGTCTGGGACGGGCCATGATGGCGCGGTACAGCAGGCTGAAGGGGAGTGAGCGGGTTCGGCCCACAGACAGGATGATGGGGTGCAAGGCGGTCAGGACGTAGCCTTGCGTGTAGTAGGGCTGCAGGGCCTGGGGCAACTCGGAAAGTGAAGCCACATACTGCACCGTTGGACGGCTTCCTGCATGGACGGAGAAATAATCGGTAGGAAAACAAGTCTGTAAAGCGTTCTAGCTGGTTTCTAAAGGTTAATGCCACATGCATTTCAGGCCCCCCCCCCCCCCCGAATGTGGAACCTCAAGATGCTCTTATGTTCGTCCTCCAAACACCACAATTGTACAAAACAAGCATTTTCTGATGAGTTTGTGACTTACAGGGTGATTTAAGATATCATCTCTTTGAGAAAAAGGCCAAACATTCACTGCTTCCAGCTTTTCTTTGTAATACATGATCACAAACTGAATGTCTGAGTTCTGGATTATACAAAACAATACATTTGAAGACAGAAACTTGGATTCTGGGAACTTTTAAAACTTAGTTACAGTCACGGCCTGTGAACTGGTGTCAATGAAAAGCTTTATAATGTGATCGACTGACATAAGAAATGAACTTAATGTTGTGGCTCCACTACACAAAAACATGTTTGTCCGTGTTCTCATGCATAGAAACTATTTTTGGAATCCTGCAAAACAAAATGTTTTTGTCAGTTTAGAGTTTCAGAATTGGGCTTACTCCTTCAGCTTAGTTAAAGTACGGTGACGTGACGGTAAATGTTCGGTCCTGTCCTGAACCTCCCCATCCTAGGCATGAAGTCTAATGTTATTTTATACTATTTTAATTCTGCTATTGTTATAATGGTACTTCAGACTCATTTACATCAACATGTGATTATTGTTCTGTAAATGATCTTATTCTCATCTTCTACTAATTGTTATGTTTTTGCTGTGAAGCACTTTGGGCTGCAATTCTTGTATGAAAGGTGCTATACAAATAAAGTTATTATTATTATTATTATTATTATTATTATAATAATTATCATCCTCCATCTCAACAGCCCCAAAACACAAACGTAACACAACAGAAAATCTTCACATTTAAGAAGCTGGAAACAGCAAATATTTGGCATTTTTGCTTGTAAATCTTAAAGATTGACAAATAAATTCTCACTTGTTGGGAAAACAATACAACACAAGACCGGAGTTTTTCCAGAGCGGAGAAAGCTCAGTTACCAGCCGTGGAAAATGCAATGCAATGGTGAGGAAAAGATTTATCTGTCCGCCATCCAAAACCATGCACGCTGCCAGGGAAAGTTTTCTTTTCCTTCCTGTATAATGACTTAAACATCACTTTTCCACAGATGCAGCTGACACACACACACACACACACACACACACACACACACACACACACACACACACACACACACACACACACACACACACGAATACAGATGTTGAAGATGGAGCGCATCTCTTATTTTAATATCAGTTCTCTACTGTATTTTAGTCCAGCATCAAAGAAGATGCTATTTATAGTAAGTTATAGTCACATATGGAACCATTCATTAAACCCACACACACACTTCCACATATACAGTGAACACAAATCCTCCGGTGTCTGAAAACGACACCAACTCCTTTACATCGAGCCTCCTGCAACATTATGAAGATGTTGTGGATCTGGAAACTAAAACGAGCCGGCTGCCGCTCGGTCTGAGAGTTTTAATGTCCCGCGTCCAGCTGTGTCTGACGGCTTCAAAGACATAAAAACAACAAGCAGCAACCCGGGCATGTTGAGGGAAACACCACATCACCACGCGCTTACGTAAAGGTTATTTTTATATATATATATATATATATATATATATATATATATATATATATATATATATATATAAAATAAATAAATATATATAAAAATAATATATATATATATATATATATATATATATATATATATATATATATATATATAAAAATATAAAAAGCACACTCACACAAACTCTATACATATTATTAGAGCTGCTCCTCCAGCTGTGATGTCTGAAGTGGTACACTGCTTTAATGACACACACACACACACACACACACACACACACACACACACTGTATTTAGTATCTATTTACTACATCTTCACCCGACGGAGATCCGACTTGACACGTTTTCTTTTTTAATGCATTTATGACTCTAAATGTGCACAAGTCATCCTTCTACAGTCCTGTACTCTCACTGTGTGTGTTCTGTATATAGATGCATGTTGTGAATACTTTAAACAACTTTAGAGGACTGAGCAGGAGCTCCCGACGCATTTTCAAAAGGTTTGTCATCTAGTTTAGTCATCTCTCATTTCTGTTCACTTGTTTTCCATTGCTTCACCGTGTTGTCAGGAGATGTTTCTGTGTTGCTGGTCGAGTCTTGTGTTGTTTTTCTTGAACCCTTTGGCTGGAAGTCCCTGTGACCATCACCATACTTCCTGTGTCCACAAAGAGTGGCTGTTCACAGAGGGGCTTGGCTCGGTGCCCCCATGAAAACACACTCACGCACACAAAGTCCATTTAACGCATTTGGAGTGAGTGTGTGTGTGTGTGTGTGTGCGCGAGAGAGGAAGCATTCCTCACTACAACCCCCCACATTCTCACGAACAAACACCCCAGAGGGGAGACCCGTCCACAGCTGAGATCACTGCAGCCTCTCAATGGTTTGTCTGGCTGGTTCCATTATGAGACTAAAGACCACCACAACCTCAATGAAACCACTAAAGCGGGGGGGGCCGGGCAAACACAGCTACAGTTCACTGGCATTCCTGTGGGTTTAAAGCCCACTCCGAACACTTGGATTTATATTTAACACGGGCATGTACATGTTGCAGCGCCAGAGACGACTTTCTGTAGCTTGAGAGGAAGAAGTCAACGTCTGCAGGGTCACGCTGACAACACAGCTGACCACGCTGAGATAACGGCACCCGGGAGGACCATGATGTCATGCACACACACCTCCAACCAAAGCTTTTGTTGCAGCCTTTTTGCTCATCTCCTCTCCTGCTTTCAGTCCTGTCCTCACCCCCCCCCCCCCATCCTGCTGCCATTCGCCCCGTCAAGCCGCACACTGAGGCCTCTGTTCAGCGCTGTGTGTGAGAAAAAATGAGGAGAAGGGGAGGAAGAAGGGTAGACTAGCAAAGAGGGTAAAAAAAAGAAAAGGAGGGGGGAGGAAGAAGCAGGGGTGGGAGCTGGAAAGAGGCAGTGAGGGGGGGGTTTAGGGGCTGAAGAGGAGTTGTGCAATAAGAGGGCACAGAGAGGGGTGAGAGCTGAGAGAATGGGAGGCGAAGGAGGGAGGAAGGAGCCAAACAGCGATTACAAGATGGATTTTATGAGCCAGTGAGTGAATGTGAGAGAAGGTGTGAAAAGGAGAAAGCTGCCTGGCAACAAGGAGTCGAGAAAACAAGAGTAACACTAGAAGAACGAGCAGCTCAGTGAAGGCTCACAGTGACAGGTACAACGCCACATTCACTGCACATCGTTACAGTAGGAAACTCCAGTCACGTCAGCCTCCCAGGCTGAGATGTTGGGAATGTCTGACTCCCAGAATGGCAGCACAGCCTCCATCACTGGCAGTTATGTCTCAATAAAATCAATTCAGCTCATTTAAAAGAAGATATAAACTGTTCCTTTGCATCTTCTTGCTCCAAATCCATCCAAACATGTACAAAAACAATGTATCCCTCTCAATTATCACTAGACGCGTGTATCTGCAGGTACCCTCTAGCCCCCTGTTGGATTTCCTTATTTTGCTGCGTTCGAGACCTTTTTTTGGGCGTCAACCTCTATAGAAATGTGGTGACAGTGTTCCAGATAGTAAGCACGCATTCAAGAGGAACGCAAATACAGCGAAGGCGTAAAGGACGAAGGTCGTTCCAAAACGAGAGTGAATCTGAGGTTGGTTTTCACCCGCCGGCGAGCACCGTGACCCCCTCACTGAGCAGACTTTAAATGTTGTGTTTACAAACGGCGAATAACAAATCCTTCTCAATCGTCCTTTAAGTAATGGGACCACGAGGAACTTGTTGTTGTACATCCAGCAGTTCTAGAGCAACATTATATTCATGTGTGTCTTTTAGCTGTTTTGGTCTCCACCTCCTGAGGAAAGCTTCTCTTCAGCTGCTGAATGCTGCACAGTGTCCACCAGCTAGTCTCTAGATGTTTCGTCTGCTGCTTGCTGCTGAGCAGGTTGTGTACAAATGACACCACGAGAGCGGTGAGAGCGAACCAGAACAGTAAAGCTGTGGGCCGGACAGCTAAACAACGAGTTGAAACTCAAAAGCGACCAACGAGTGATGACTAGAGAAGACGTTTAACATCTCAGCTCAACATTAGCCACATTCTGCTAACCAAAACTCCTCTACAGACTGGAATATAATCCATTATTGAGTGAGAGTTGCCAGGTTTGTATTGCCTATGCACTGCCCTTCAAATCTCCTCTAAATGTAATAATGAAAGTACTTTAATCTGAAATAATCCCCATGTGCTATTGGATTCCCAGATTAGACAGAGATTACAGAAAATTGCACTCATCCCTGGAAATAACGAGGAGCCCTGTGAGGCAGAGATACCCTCTTACAACCAGGACAGGGAATCGATGCTTAGGTAGGTCAGAACACATCTCCGCAGATCAGCTGCCGTCTCTACATGGATTGGAAGGAGGTTGCGATTCCTCCCACATTTTCTTCAACCGCGTTCGCCTCAATTCAACCAGCGATTAATACACGTCACTTCAGGTTAAGCCGTCTCTCCACCCTTTGTATCATTTGTTCATCTAGTCCTGAAACTGTCGCTGTGCATCCTTCAAGTCTCTGCAGTACACGATGGAAGGCCAGAGCTGTTAGTCTGTAGGGACCTCCTCTGTCCTCAGGCTTCAGGGTTCATGCAGGAAGTCATTCATAGAGGAAATGTTGCGTTTCTTCTCTGGACTCTGTTCTCTGGACTCTGTTCTCTGGACTCTGTTCTCTGGACTCTGTTCTCTGGACTCTGTTCTCCGGACTCTGTTCTCCGGACTCTGTTCTCCGGACTCTGTTCTCCGGACTCTGTTCTCCGGACTCTGTTCTCCGGACTCTGTTCTCCGGACTCTGTTCTCCGGACTCTGTTCTCCAGCTTCAGGGTTCATGCAGGAAGTCATTCATAGCAAGAGGAAATGTTGCAGAATATCAGGTTGTTTTCATAACAAGACTACAGTCATGCTAGCGGCTCTGTAAGGCCGTAGTTACGCCCAGTGGCTAACGTTAGCATGCTAACCATGTTCACCTTCCTACTTTACTGTGTTAATAACTTGTGCTAATTATCTCTAAACACAAAATAAAGCTGAGGCTTCAGGACCGCAATGGGAATAAGTCATGTGACTTGTGCGACATCCTGATGAATTTTAGTACTAATAATGAAAATAATAATAATAATACTTGTATAGCGCTTTTCTAATAACTCAAAGACGCTTGAATACTGTGTATGTATTTACTATATATTTCATTAATCAAGTAACATCAATCAATGGGAACATCAGTAGTTTTGCAGTTTGGTTACAAATGGCGCTAGATGAAAAGTTAAAAGTTTACCAAAGTTATAATTCATACTGATCTGAGATCATTAATATCTTATAAACAAATATACAAAAAAAAGCAAATATAAAACATGCAAAAACATATAAACTTATATATAAATATACAAACAACAAATATATATAAACAACATTTGTTGCTAGATTTTAGCTGCGGCACTATTTTACATTCTAATTAAAATATTCATCCTCTCAGTTCTTAAGATCTTTCAGGTGGGATAAAAACACGAGTAGTTTGGATCTGAAGACCAAAACAAACACACAAAAAGACGCATTTTCAAATGTTGCTGGATTCGTATTCGTATCATTCTTCAAGTCAGCGAACACAGAAGCTGTTTACCGTCCTGAGCTCTTAAAGTAAGGAACACAATGAGCCGTTTGCAGTGAAAAGATCAATACCTATATAAAGAGTCCACATCAGTAATGAGCTCAGTGAAGTATTAGCCAGGAGGGACTTTGATGTGCTGCTTCTGGCTGCAGGCCTCCACATCCAGCAGTCTCAACCAGGCCAAGCTCACTGAGGTGTGTGTGTGTGTGTGTGTGTGTGTGTGTGTGTGTGCCCCAGAAACACTTCATCGTTTGAAGGAGAAGCCATGCCAGAGGAGTGGTGTGAGGATCCTGGTTACTATGAACTGCAGTGTTCAGGGTCTTTGCAGAGTTCTGCACACTTTCTGGTGAAAGACGTGTTTCAGGTGCTGGAACACGTCTCAACAAATATCATCAGATAAAAGCAGCTCAACAGGATCCGAAGAAGATATGCAGACGTCTCCAAACTGTGAGGCAGCTGTTGTCCAGGTGCTCGTCAGGAATGTACCGACAGATGTGTCACTTTACAAAACACAGCAGACGACTTCCCACCTCCGTCCACAAACTCAATCAGCCCATTAGAGCTGGACAGACACCAAGCAAATGTCTTCGCCTTGTACGTCGTTTCATTTCTGTGTCTTGTTTTGTCCAAAGATAATAAAGTTAATTCAAACCACAGGGCTGCGTCCTCGATGTCGATTACAAAAGAGAAATCATTTGTGCAAAAACAGAAACAAAGAAGCAGAATGTGCAGGAGTGTGAAGACGCAGACAGTGAGTCTCTTCTGCAGCCAAGTTCAGATTTATAATCAGACACAACATGTTTGAAATCCGACCGTAGAACTTCTCCAACTGCCAGAGAACCAGCGATCCAAACGTCCAGAAGATCACTGATCAGGCGCCATGCGGCCAATTCAGGGTTAAAATCAGTGTCCACACGCCAACATGGAGCTTCAAGACGAGAGATTAATCGTTCGGTCAGTTTAAGTGTCTTGTTTTGTCTCTTTAATATGATATGAAACAGAGAAACAGGAAGTTTCCATATTTGAGATGCTGAAAAATCTTTCTAACATCTTTGCATGAAAATGACTCAAACAATTAATAGTGTTGATAGTGAGTTCCATTAGTCGACTAATCAGTGCAGCTCGAATCAAGACATTAGATTAGTCCAGTCCCGC
The DNA here is from genome assembly GCF_900634415.1 of Cottoperca gobio. Taxonomy (NCBI): domain Eukaryota; kingdom Metazoa; phylum Chordata; class Actinopteri; order Perciformes; family Bovichtidae; genus Cottoperca; species Cottoperca gobio. The sequence continues at coordinate 897,985 of NC_041375.1, read as the reverse complement.
GTGGACATCTTTACCACATACCAAATCCTGTATTGCATAGTTCTTTGTGTTGATTAAACATTTCCAGGAACCTTCAGTCACTGGGTGTTTTAATGTTTAACCTGACTCGGCTGCTTCTGCGAGGTGAGAAGAACACCTTGAGTTAATTTGGGAGCAGATCACACATCCTCTGCATCACGGAGGGACGTGAACCTGCAGAGTCGCGTGTTCAGTGACAATCTGCAGGAGAACTCACACTTACTGGAACATTTGGGCTTTTTGTGAGTCCAGTTTTCATTTGGCACAAAGGAAACTCATCACCAGACTGCACTACTACAGATTGGCATCACTCCGGTTTGTCTTTAGCTGCGCCAATTATGGAGCCTTCACACTTTGAGAGAGATGTAGACTCACACATCTCAACTCAGGGAATATCAAACAAAACCAGGAAGACAGCCTGAACATGAAACATGCCATTTGTATTATTTACTTGGTAAAAATGCATCTAATGTGTCGGATTCATCTTTTTTTTGAGCTGTTTTTGAGAATATATTAGGCTTCAAAGACTTGAGCCACGTGTGCAGGGATCATGCAAGTGACCACATTTAGGCGGGTTTGATCATTTACAGTTGAAAAAGTCTTACATTTGAAGAGCACAAGAGGAACACACAGTCGATCTCTCAAACTCAAGACAAGCTTTTCAAGTTTACATCCCGGAAATGTCTTTAAAACGTCTGTTTACAAAAGAGAGATGTATTCTAATTACTGTTTGTTTAAGGTGGATCAAGACACAATATATGACTCACACACACACGCTGTCTGAAGTACTGTATTTATAAGTCTGTCTGAGCAGAACCCATGACTCCCTGCAGATGACAGGCACGAAGAATCAAAGTGCTCCCGGGAAAAATCCCAAAACACCCACATGCAGCGTTCGCACATCAAAAATCAAAACGATCGTGATTAGATCGGGCGCCTATAGATCCTATAATTAATATTATTAGAGTCTTTTAATATTATTAGAGTCTTTTAATATTATTAGATTCTGATCTGATGCTCATATTTATCTAAATGTTGAGTAATTATGTATGATTCTGTCCATCACAGGTAGCCCCGCCCTAAAGCAGACGCTGCTTTTTTCCGTCTAAATGTTTCCATAAGTTACTAAACGAGCATCATGTGTTGAAGAGGACTTGCTGAGGATTGAGACATAAACTCATCAGGAAAATGTTATTGAGGTAATAAATCAAGAAGTTGGATCATTTTCTCGTAGACTTCTATACAATCTGACTTCTTACTGCAACCAGTGGAGTCGCCCCCTGCTGGTTATTAGAGAGAATGCAGGTGTAAGGCTCTTCTGCATGGACTTCTCACTTCCAGAGGTCGTCGGTTTGTACAAAACTTTAGTCTTCTGACACTAAATTAAACATTGTTGGGTTGGGACTGTTGGTGTGACGAAAACAAGACATTTGAAGAGATGTGACGGCCATTTCTTCACTACTTTCTGCCTCTTTATAGGCGAAGGTTTGTTAGCCAACAATGAAAATCCTCGTTAGTTTGTGTCCACATGATTGGATCTCATGCAGACAGAACTGGATCCATGCCGAGTGTTGGACAACCCTGAAGTCATCACTTCCCTGACCTTCCTGATTTGGAAAGCAGCACTTTCCTCCCCGATTCATTACGGTGCTGGCCTGCTGTTTACATGCTCGGCCCCCATTCAGAACTTAATCACCATTTCCTTCCAAATAGGTCACAGTCACAACGGCCCGTCTGAGGACCAGATGACGGGATTATCCCCGGGGAAAAAAAGGCAACCTCTCGGCCATCTGAGATTATCACACATGTTCAAATTAGATTTCATATCACAGCAGGTGGATATCTCTCTGCTTCATGCCTACCACATGGTACAGGGTGTGTGTGTGTGTGTGTGTGTGTGTGTGTGTGTGGATTTGTGCCAAGGGAAGAAGGCAGGAAAAAAAACAACCTTGTGTGACCTATTTCTAGATACGCTGAACGAACCGCCCTGTTGCTAGGAGAAGTCCACAGTTAGCCTCGATGCTGTAATGTTACACACGTGAACCTTGAAATGGCTTTAAAATTAAATATATTGAAATTTAAAAACACATTAACGGGATAACACAGCCCCCGTGTGATACTATGTTCTAATAAAACTAGCGTCAACAGGGGGTCTGCTGTTAAAGAGCACTTTAAAGGCCAAATAAACAAAGAGGGAGGGTTTAGTCAAAAGAAGGCGGCTTTATGAACACGGTTAATGCTAAATATCATTATATTTATTAAGAGGGGCCAACGGCAAGGCTGGCAACTAATGATTATTTTCATTATCCGTTACACTGCTGATTATTTAGCTGATAAACTAAATGATTGTTCTGTGAAATGTCATCACAATGTCCAAAGGTCCGAAGGTGACGCCTTACAAAGATGTTGAACTCACAATGATATCAAATAAAAAGGAGAGTCAAACCTTCACAGCGGAGAAGATGGAAATCTTCTGGCTTTTATATTTAAATAATGAAACATAATTCATCGATGGTTCCCTCGACATATCGAATAATAAACTAATCGTTTACGGTCACTTTAAAACATCTTCAAACTAAATATCAAAAATATATTAAATGTAAAAAAGTCTGGAACAAGAACATATTTATTATTTGTTTATTTAAAAAAAAGACAGAAATGAATGAAAGAGTTTTCAAAAAGAGTTGCTTAGTAACTTTCTGTTGATCGATTAATCAACTAATCATTTCAGCTCCACCCGAATTAAGGATTTAAGCGATTATTCCGATTAATCGGTTATTTCTGATCGTTTCAACACTTTGTTTCGCACCTTGCCTCCAGGTTTTGGAGTTTAATCTGTATAAATAGACACAATGTCACAACGTGGTGCTATAATGAAAGATCTCACCTTCCAGGCTGAAGTCCAGCAGCACATACTCGTACACCGTCTCTGCTTTGGTCTCCACTTGTGGTCTCTTCAGGGTGGAGTAGATCTTCCCGGGGCTGCTGTCCTCCGGGTCTTCCAGTTTCCGCAAGCCGCAGCCCATGGCCTCCGAGGCGGGGATGCAGCCGCTCGCTGAGCGCGGTAGGAGCACCGGAGGAAGCCGGACAGACAGATGTATCTTGAGGCTTCAACTTTACCGGGACCGCTCCATCACCTCCCCCGTGCTCCCCGGTAATCCCTCCTCGTGCTCACAGGTAACAGGAAACACAGGAGCACAGGAGTTCAAAGTGTTTTCATGAAGCGGGGGTTTGTGCACAAAGTGTCCCGCTGATGTGGACGCAGGTCTGAAGCGTGGAGAGGAGGAGCCGCTCTCTCTCTCTGGAGCAAAAAAGTTTCCTCCACAATCAAGCCGGCAAGGATCGAACCACTTCCGGTCTACATTTCAAAATAAGATACCGGAAGTACTTTCAGATCAATACTTCCTCTGACAGTTCTGCACGTTTCTGCACAATACTACTCTTTAAAACTCATTTAATTCATATATACTGTAGATATTTGTCAATTATTGTATTTTTGCATATTTATGTTACTTGTACACCATTTCTTTTAAAATATACATTTTATAACAGTTTTTGATATTTGTTAAATGTTATAATATTTCTTCAATATTTGCTCTTACTTTTCCATTTATATTTCCATTACTGTGTTTAAATATGCAGAAATTTAATTCCTTAAATTCCTACCAATTCTGATTCTGTAAAAATAAGTAACAGTCCTGCATTGAAAATGTTATTTAAGTTAAAGTATGTAGATGTAATTAGTTTAGTTTTAAAGGACGAGTTGCAGCACACCTCATATGAACAGGTAGTTCCAGTGGAGCATTAAAGCTAGATGGAGATCGACGGAATACAAACCTTTACTTCAGTAAAGTTTTGCATGCAGGACTTTTACTTGTACTTGGAGTATTTTCACAGTGTGGTATTAGTGAAGGATCTGAAGCTCACTTTGGACAAAATGTTGGACAACAATCACAAAATATTCCTTTCTGTCTACACTGCTGTCGGCCATCTGCCCGCTCTTCTCTTTCACTGACCTTAATTACCAACGAGTAATTCAATCAGAGAGCATTTATCACCGCGCTCACGGCCGACTGTGAGGATCTACTTTCTTCATTTCTAGCTTTTGTAACTTAACACTCTGACTGCTGCCTCGTTTTCTGTTTGACTGTTCTTACGTTATCTAATGAATCTGTAAGGACATCCGGACCATGTGGCATCAAACAGCGAGGTCGGGCCAGTGACCCCCGCACAACACACACACACACACACAGTCTTGTTTCCCACCCTCATGAGGCCTGCATTTCCACCCCCAATTGTGGGGTCCACACACACACAAACATACACACACTCACTTTAATACTGCTGACCTCTGACCTCTGTCTCTCTATGATTTCCACTTAAGACCATTACGAGTACAGAGTTGAAGGCTGATGCTCAGCAGGCGGCAGAGTGCACGCTCCATCTGAAGTCCCTCGTTAGTGACGGAAAGATGCACATAAAAGTGTGTTTAGCAGCGAAAGCATTGGTAAATGCATATGAAGTGCAAAGTGACCGGAGGTGGACAGTAACTAAGTACATTTAATCTAGTACTGTACTTAAGTAATAATGTATTACATATTATGCACAAGCTATTCAGTATCTACAGTAACAATAATAATAAGCTTGTGATGAACACATTAATGCATTAATATTTATAATCCAATAATATCATTTATATTATTCTGAGATGGGCCGTTGTGCAGAATACATACTTTTACTTTAAGTATATTTTGATGCGTATACTTTTGTACTTTTACTTGAAAGTAAAATGTTATTATTATTCTACACTGTGGTATTAATACTCTTATTAATACTCTTATGCATACAAAAACTCAAGAATTGCAACACAACTAAAGAACAGTTATCCTCTGATTTCTGGAGAAAAAAATTAACACACACAAACATACACACACACTCACACACTCACACACATACACACACACACACACACATTCCATGATGGAGGAGTGGCTGCTGAGGCTCTCAGCCAGTAACGCCAGCTGCATACCCTCCTGTAAAAACCACTGCCAGGTGCTGCCTGGCACACACACACACACACACACACACACACACACACACACACAGCTCTCCTCTAACTGCTCATCTGTTATCATGTGGAGGACTTTAGAGAGATAATTGCTCTTGAGTGTTTCCTTTCACACATGTTGTTATTTCACATACAAGATATTAATTATTGTTATTATATTTCAGGGCTGTGGATGATAATAAACCTTGTTATTATGGTGATATACTATATATATATATATATATATATGTGTGTGATGATAACCTTTCTTTTGTGTGAATGAACGACAGGACGGGACGGGAGGAAGCAGCCGGTGGCTTATTAAAGGACAGTAGAAATATTCACTGTGAATAAACTGTGTATATTATCTTAATACAATTCTTTAATGTAAGTCCCCATATTAAGCTTTTATAACGTATGAACATATAATAGTTTATAACACACTATAATGTAGTTTTACGCAGATACCTGTACTTATCTTTATTATATTCTTAAAGTACGTACACCTGTATGTTCTTCAGGTTGTAAATGAAAAAGGCATATATATACAATATATATAATATATAATATATAATATATAATATATAATATATATTATATATATATATATATATTGTATATATAATATATATAATATACAATATATAATATATAATATATAATATATAATATATAATATATAATATATAATATATAATATATAATATAATATAATATACAATATATATTATATATATATAATATATATTATATATTATATATATATTATATATATATAATATATTATATATTATATATATATATATATATATATATATATATATATATATAATATATATATATACCTCTCTGGGAACCATCACCTTATCGTGGTGGAGAGGTTTGTGTGTCCCTATGAACCTGAGAGCTGTGTTGTCTGGAGCCTAGTGCTCCTGGTAGGGTCTCCCAAGGCAAATTGGTCTCAGATGAGGGGCCAGACTAAGAATGGTTCAAAAACGACTTCATGAAAGAAAGGGAAAGGAAAGGAGAGACCCTGCCCAGAGGAAGCCCGGGGCCCCTGTCTGGAGCCAGGCCCAGAGGGAGGGCCCGACAGTGAGCGCCTGGTGGCCGGGTTTGCCACGGAGCCCGGTCGGGCATAGCCCGAAGAAGCTACGTGGTGCCTCCCATCCATCCATCCTGTGGGCCCACCACTCATGGGAAAAACCGCTGGGGTCGGGTGCGCTGTCACACGGGTGGCAGTGATGGTCTGGGACCTCGACGGACCAGACCCGGGCAGCAGAGGCTGGCTCTGGGGACGTGGAACGTCACCTCTCTGTGGGGGAAGGAGCCGGAACTAGTGCGGGAGGTGGATCGCTACCAGTTGGATCTGGTGGGGCTTACCTCCACGCACAGTCTTGGCTCTGGAATCGTACTCCTGGATAGGGGTTGGACTCTATTCTTCTCCGGAGTTGCCCAAGGTGTGAGGCGTCGGGCCGGGGTGGGGATACTCACTAGCCCCCGGCTGAGCGCCGCTGCGTTGGAGTTTATCCCGGTGGACGAGAGGGTCGCCTCCCTACGCCTTCGGGTTATGGGGGGGAAAACTCTGACTGTTGTTTGTGCCTATGCCCCAAACCGCAGTTCTGAGTATTCGGCCTTCTTGGAGACCCTAAATGGAGCCCTGCAGGGGGCTCCAGTAGGGGACTCTGTAGTCTTGCTGGGAGACTTCAACGCACACGTGGGAAACGATGGAGACACCTGGAGAGGCATGATTGGGAGGAAGGGCCTCCCTGATCTAAACCCGAACGGTCGTTTGTTGTTGGACTTCTGTGCTAGTCATGGAATGGCCATAACAAACACCATGTTCGAACATAAGGATGCTCATAAGTGCACGTGGTACCAGAGCACCCTAGGCCAAAGGTCAATGATCGATTTTGTAATTGTATCATCTGATCTGAGGCCGCATTTTGGACACTCGGGTGAAGAGAGGGGCGGAGCTGTCGACTGATCACCATCTGGTGGTGAGTTGGATCAAGCGGTGGGGGAAGACTCTGGACAGACCTGGTAAACCCAAACGGGTAGTGCGGGTGAACTGGGAACGTCTGGAGGAAGCCCCTGTCCTGGGGATCTTTAACTCACACCTCCGGCGGAGCTTTCAGCCATCCCTGTGGAGGTTGGGGGCATTGAACCTGAGTGGGCGATGTTCAAAACCTCTATTGCTGAAGCTGCGGTGATGAGCTGTGGTCTCAAGGTCTTAGGTGCCTCAAGGGGCGGTAACCCTCGAACACCGTGGTGGACCCCGGTGATCAGGGAAGCCGTCCGACTGAAGAAGGAGTCCTTCCGGGTTAAGTTATCCGGGAGGACTCCGGAAACAGTTGCAGGGTATCGAAGGACTAGAAGAGCGGCAGCTTCTGCCGTGTCAGAGGCAAAGCAGCGGGTGTGGGAGAAGTTCGGAGAAGCTATGGAGAAGGACTTTCGGTCGGCACCAAGGTGCTTCTGGAAAACCATCCGGCACCTCAGGAGGGGGAAGCGAGGAACCATCCAAGCTGTGTACAGCAAGGGTGGGACCCTGCTGACTTCAACTGAGAAGGTTATCGGCCGCTGGAAGGAGCACTTTGAGGAACTCCTGAATCCGACTAACACGCCCTCTATGGTAGAGGCAGAGCTGGAAGCTGATGGGGGATCATCGTCAATTTCCCTGATGGAAGTCACTGAGGTAGTCAAACAACTCCACAGTGGCAAAGCCGCAGGCGTTGATGAGATACGTCCAGAAATGCTGAAGGCTTTGGGTGTTGAGGGGCTGTCTTGGTTGACACGCCTCGTCAACATTGCGTGGAAGTCTGGGACAGTGCCTAGGGGTTGGCAGACCGGGGTGGTGGTTCCCCTATTTAAAAAGGGGGACCAGAGAGTGTATGCCAACTACAGGGGTATCACACTTCTCAGCCTCCCTGGTAAAGTCTACTACAAGGTACTGGAAAGGAGGGTTCGGCCGGTAGTCGAACCTCTGATTGAAGAGGAACAATGCGGATTCCGTCCTGGTCAGTGGAACAACAGACCAACTCTTACTCTTGCAAGGATCCTGGAGGGGGCCTTGGAGTACGCCCATCCGGTCTATATGTGTTTTGTGGATCTGGAGAAGGCGTATGACCGGGTCCCCCGGGTGATACTGTGGGAGGTGCTGCGGGAGTATGGGGTGAGGGGGTCACTTTTGAGGGCCATCCAATCCCTGTACGCCCAAAGCGAAAGTTGTGTCCGGATACTCGGCAGTAAGTCGGACTCGTTTCCCGTGAATGTTGGCCTCTGCCAGGGCTGTGCTTTATCACCAATCCTGTTCGTGATTTTCATGGATAGGATATCGAGGCGTAGTCGTGGAGGAGAGGGGTTGCAGTTCGGTGACCTGAGGATCTCATCGCTGCTCTTTGCAGATGATGTGGTCCTTATGGCATCATCGGTCTGTGACCTTCAACAGTCACTGGATCAGTTCGCAGCCGAGTGTGCAGCGGTTGGGATGAGGATCAGCACCTCCAAATCTGAGGCCATGGCTCTCAGCAGGAAACCGGTGGATTGCCTACTCCGGGTAGGGAATGAGCCATTACCCCTAAGTGAAGGAGTTCAAGTACCTCGGGGTCTTGTTCGCGAGTGAGGGGACAATGGAGCGAGAGATTGGCCGGAGAATCGGAGCAGCGGGGGCGGTATTACACCGTTGTGACAAAAAGAGAGCTGAGCCAGAAGGCAAAGCTCTCAATCTACCGGTCGATCTTCGTTCCTACCCTCACCTATGGTCATGAAGGCTGGGTCATGACCGAAAGAACGAGATCACGGGTACAAGCGGCCGAAATGGGTTTTCTCAGACGGGTGGCTGGCGTCTCCCTTAGAGATAGGGTGAGAAGCTCAGCCATCCGTGAGAGACTCGGAGTAGAGCCGCTGCTCCTTTACGTTGAAAGGAGCCCGTTGAGGTGGTTCGGGCATCTAGTAAGGATGCCACCTGGGCGCCTCCCTAGGGAGGTATTCCAGGCACATCCAGCTGGAAGGAGACCCCGGGGAAGACCCAGGACTCGGTGGAGAGATTATATCTCCTCACTGGCCTGGGAACGCCTCAGGATCCCCCAGTCGGAGCTGGAGGATGTGGCCCGGAGAAGGGAAGATTGGGGTTCCTTACTGGAGCTGCTGCCCCCGCGACCCGATCCCGGATAAGCGGTAGATGGATGGATGGATGGATATATATATATATTATATATATATATATTTATATATAAATAAATAATAGCTGCAACATTTAAACATTTATACTTTTGTACTTGTACTTACTGTGAGCAGGTCTGGGCATTCAAATCAATATTATATCTCGTGATATGAGACTAGATATCGTCTTAGATTTTGGACATCTTAAAATGGTAATATGCTATAAAAGTTGTCTTTTCCAGATTTTAAACAGATTAAACCAGACTGTTCTATTACTTACCTTTACGCACATTACTTCCACAAATAAATAATAATAATAATAATAATAATAATAATAAATACTTTCATTTAGTTAAGAAAAGTAGAAACACAACAGTGTATAAATACTCGAGTACTACTTGAGTAAGTGTATAAATATTTAATTGAGTATTTTGCACCAGACACACCAAGGTCTCCAAAGAACATGAAATATACTCAGGACAAACGTGGACAGGACACAGGAAACACACACACACACACACACACACACACACACACACACACACACACACACACACACACACACACACACACAACACCACACAATGTTTTGAGATGTAATAATACAGCAGGAAGCCGCCCAACCACTATCCTCCAGGAGCTCCACCCGTCTCAGACGCGCTGGGGAGGAAACCCGGGGCCCTCCCTCACTAAACACACATCAGTGGGAAGGAAGAGTCCAGTTTATAGTGCAGTACATTAAACACTGAGCATGACCTCATGTCCTCCTCGCAGCTCTGATTTAACACCACGTGTGTGTGTTTCATTATATTGTATTTATTTTAATTTGTTTTGCTGCAGTTATTACATATTGATGTATTTCTTTCTTCTACAGATAAACTTCTCTATATGTGTGTAATGAAAAGTAAAGCATGTTATGTTAATGTTAGTAGCAGATTATAAAAGAAGAAGTCTGTCTGTAATGATTTATTTGGTGATGGCGCCCTCTAGTGTTGACCAGAGTTACAGTTCAGGATGTCTTCAAGTTAAAGTCTGTACTTTTGTACTTTGTATTTACATTTCTTGACACTTTATACTTCTACAAAAGTAAATATTGTGCTTTTTACTGCGCTACAGATTCTTTACCAACAGTTTACATGCACAACATGTGAGAATATGATGCACTAACGATAAAGAAGTACGTTTACTTACACACTAATGCATCATCAATAATAATATAACAAAACAGAAAAACAGAAAACACATGTAAGCTTTTTATTTTGTATTTTTATGCTTTTTTATATTTTGCTAATAATGCTCGGACACTTTAATGGAGTATTTTTATAGTGTATTGTTGCTACTTTACCATGTAAAGAATATAAATACACTTATTTAAAGGAGCAGTGTGTAGGATTTAGGAGGATCTATGGAATATAATATCTATATTTTAATTATTTTAACATTAATGTGTTAGTTTGTGATGAATTGTTACATACACATGTTCAAACAGGCAGTTACATAATATGTACTACTGAACACAGGACACACTACTACATACACTGAAATAAAATGACTTCAATTAGGAAGTAAAGTATAAAAAACACAAGAATAAAATAACAATATTATAAAATAAATGGATAAAGTGCGAGGGATTATTTAAGACATTTGAATGATTATTTTCTGCTGATAAGTCTCAATGATTAAAAGAAAAAGAAAATCCAAAACATGTTGGGATATTTCTCCAGTCTTCTTCTTATATATGACTTGTTTTAAAGACACCACGTCGTGTCTGCAGCAGCTTGTCTTTAAGCCCTCTGGCATCAACATGAGCTTAAAGTCAACAGGAAATATTGTGACAAAGTTCAAGACAAAACAAAGACGAGTTTGTGCTTCGTCCTGTTTTCAAAGAGCAGTTTAGTGAACAAGGAGTCACTGAGATTTACAAAACACTGCTGGATGTGTAATAAAACCTTCTTTACATGCAAGTACTCCTCAGGGAGCATCCTGGACACTTTGATATGCAGATACTCCCCCACACACCTGGCACACACACACACACACACACACACACACACACACACACACACACACACACACACACACACACACACACAGGAACAGTGTGTGTAAGTGTGTGTGATGTTTTGCAAACAGTGAGGAAAATGTCCCCATTTGGAGAGATTTTAAGGAAGACGCCAACACAAGAATTTGCTGTGAAAAAAACAAACGGTGGACGTTGTTGATAATCACTTGCGTGCTGATTTATTAAGTCTTAACTCTGTAATGA
>NC_041375.1:853996-881496 GCF_900634415.1 Cottoperca gobio | reverse complement strand
TTCGGGTGGCACGTGGGAGGAGCTGGCTGGAAGCATGAAGGGAGGGGTGGCGGGTTAGAGGCGGTGCGACTGTCAATTGTGTTCCCTATTCTCGTCAAAAGTCGGCTGCTGTTGCTGTTGGGTACAACCAAGACGACCATAGAAGCTGTGTTTAGTCAGAGCAGCGCTGACAGGCGAACAACGTCGCTCTTCTTCACGCAAACGGCAGCGCAAGTTCGCTCCTGTCTGCACTTTGACATCGCTGTTTTGGGGGAGAAGAGGAGGGTTTCGGGTAGCCTCGTAGCCAACGCTGGATTGTTTCCAAACATTGTTTCCCCCTCAGCACAAACACCACGTCGCTTCTATCATTTGTCATCACGCACTGAAGGTTTTACGCGTTTCTATCCATGCACAAACTGCGCCTTCACCGCCTCGAGGACAAGCGAGACTGGGCACGGTGAAGACTTGTTGCGCGCATCCGGGGAGCGCACGAGTCCAGAAGTCGATACTGTACCTGTGATGCTTTGATTTCAGCGTTGAGTCAGTGAGTGGCGGGGAATGGACTGTGCTCACACGAACAGCCTGAAGTCAACACGGCTCTCTGCTCAGAGAATATGAGAATCTGTTCATAATTAACGAAAGTAGGGTGATTAGTTTCCTCCAGTCTGGCGGAGCTGCGGCTGCTGCTTTAGGGAATCCATTTCTCCTTTTAAATGGCATCCACGCGCAGCCAAGTCAAACTTTATTTGGGTCAGATCCGACAATTTGATTAATTTCCCTCCCCCGGTGTTTTAAATCGAGCCCTCCCTTTTTCATCGAGATGTCTGAGCGTGATGGAAATGGAGACGGGCTGTGCAGCGACGGGGCGCCGGAGTGCATCCCGCCGAGAGCGTCTCGCGGCCGGCGGAGCGGTGTCATCCTCCCCGGTGGCGGCCAGGACACCGACACCATCCTCCTGGATTTGGTGAAGGCAGCACCTCGCCGGAGCAGCATCATCAAGGTAAGAAACCTGACATGGAGCTGTCTCTCTCCCCCCCCTAGTTGTCTCTGCTCAATGTTACTTGCAACCCCCCCCCCCCCCCCTCCCTCAACCATGTAATGGAAACATTGACTGGTGTTGGTTCAAGATGGAGCAATAATGGCGTAAAATAGCAACTTAATACATAATATTCTTGGCAATGTTGTGTTTAAACAAGTGAGAAACCTCTGAAAACAAGTGAACCTGGTGTAAAGAAAGAATCAGAAATGTTCGACCCTCCTCACCTCCGAGGCCATTCTGGGGTTTGACGCGCGTGTTGACAGCAGCTGTGCCACACGTCCTCCAATAATCCCTCATTTTGCGTCCTTTTACGCGTCACATGGGCGTAATTTCCTCAATCTCCTCTTCGACCTTTACCTGAGATTCCAAAGCTGCCACACCACATTCTCAGGTGAGCAAAGTGAAAGACAACTTTCCACTTCTGAGCTTTTATCTGTGTGACACTAAACTGCTGCTGCTCCTGCGTGGGGCTCCTGCGTGGGGCTCCTGCGTGGGGCTCCTTAAGGATTAGTTCTCCTCTTGTAGTGTATGGGAAAACTGTGAACTTCCAATGAACTTTAAATACCAGGAACAATGTTTCTGTGGGATTATTGGAGAAAAATGCAGCACACAGCCTCACACTGTGTGAACTTCATCAGGGTTTACCTCTACAATACCACGAGCCTGGAAGAATGACTCACATTTCAGTTCTGCATTAAGTATAATCCGCTAAATGTATTTAAAGTACTTGATGTCGCTGATGCATATGATTATATTTGACGTACTGTATGGAATAACATTTAATTCAATATGAAATAAATGAATATGCTTATGAAATAAATCCTGAAATAAATAAATAAGGCTATAAATAAATAACTAAATGTAAATATATAATTTGATTCATATAGTTCAATAAATTAATTTAAAATAAACCCACATTTATTCATTTTAGGATTTATTTCGTAGCCATATTTGATTCCTAGGCATATTTATTTATTTAATGTTGAATATGTGTAAGCAGCATTTGTAGTTACATTTAATTACTTGATATTCTGTTATAGTTCAGTGGTTCCCAACCTTTTAGTACCGTATGCAAAGACAAATCAAAAACATTTGTATTGATATTAATGAACATTAATGTCTTTGGCTACTTTGTGGCCATTTAACAGCTGTATTTATTTACTATTTGTTGTTTTGTCTGTTTTTGTGTTGATTGTTCATATTATGTGTAAGGGGGGGTTAACCTAAATAAATAAATACATTTGCATTTATATATATCACATGTAGTTTTAGGTCAGATCTAGTAAATATTTCTCTCTGACATGCAGTAAAGTTGTATTAGGGAGCAGAAAACAGCTCTTGAGTAAATGTACTTAGTTACTTTCCAGCGCTGCTGTAGAGACCCCTATCCTGCAGAGACCCCTCCCCTGTAGAGACCCCTCCCCTGTAGAGACCCCTCTCCTGTAGAGACCCCTCTCCTGCAGAGACCCCTCCCCTGCAGAGACCCCTCCCCTGCAGAGACCCCTCCCCTGCACACCGGCCCGCTTCATGTTTGCAGCCTCTCCAGCCTCACCTGTACTCAGGTTGCACGTCACCGAACCCAAAGAAGGAGCCGCCTGTGGACGTGAGGATCACGTTAGGGGATCATTACTGTCTAACATGTCCGCTCCCCCCCAGCTTAGGTGTCAGTCAGGAGGAGGATGCTACGGTCGGCTGAAGGAGGAAACAGATTGACTCTTCACGTTTATGACCTGGTGTTAACATCACGCTCTATATTTCATGTCAGTGGCGAAGTCACGGGGGAAGGTGGTGGTTACCAGCCTCTCGTCCGTGTATCGGGGGGGGGGGGGGCTGAACAGAGAATCCTTTGACTGCTGCGGAGGAGGAAGTGGGTGAGAGGATGGACAGAAGAGAGGAGGGATGTCAGCGACAGGCACGATCAGCTGTGACAGCTGGCGCGCAATACCTCTCAGAATCCTCCGAAATATGTCAGATTATTAATAACTGGAAAGGACGGACAGCTGGCAACATTCATGCATTTTCACCTTTCGACAGAGGACAGTGTAGATGTGGGAGGGAGGGAGGCAAGACCTGGAGCAGAGGTCCACGGCCTCTGGAGCCTCTGGAGCCTCTGGAGCCTCTGCAGCCTCTGGAGCCTCTGGAGCCTCTGGAGCCTCTGGAGCCTCTGCAGCCTCTGGAGCCTCTGGAGCCTCTGGAGCCTCTGCAGCCTCTGGAGCCTCTGGAGCCTCTGCAGCCTCTGGAGCCTCTGGAGCCTCTGGAGCCTCTGGAGCCTCTGGAGCCTCTGCAGCCTCTGCAGCCTCTGCAGCCTCTGCAGCTCAGCTTCCAAGGCCAAGTCTTGGTCTGATTTGTCTTAGATTAGTTATTTTAGTGAAGTAATCGGCAACACTTTTGATAATTGATTACTTTCAGCCATTTTTTTAAGCAAGAATTCAGAACTTCCTCGTGTTCCAGCTTTAAGGAACTTGAGGATATTCTGCTTGTTGTTGGTTTGTGATTGTTTGATGATTTGTAGAATGAATATCTGAATAACAACAACACTTTGAGCTCTGGGATTATTACATTCTTCACAATTTTGCAGACAAAGAAATTCTTGATTCATTGAGAAAATAATTGACAGATTAGTCAATAAGCAGATTACTGATGATTAGAACGTTCCTCTCTTCGTGTGGGAAGAATTAGTCGTAGAACTAAACTGAGATAAAAAGGGTTTTTGCACATATTTGTGGAAACGCCACCTTCGCTTTAGGAAGTTGACTGACTTTGATGTCAGAGTTTAACAAGACACTGTTCCCCTTTTACAACAAGCACACATTTGTTGTTACTGTGTTACATCATAAGCGTGAAATCAATAAATTAAACGCCCATCCTTTGAAACAGAAAACAAAGTTTTTATCTGCTAAAATCCAAACCAAGAATTATTTGCTGGTCACTGCAAATCACTTTCTTTGATTGGATACATTAGATTGGCGTCTTGAAGTCGTACACTCTCTCTCTCACACTCACACTCACACACACACACACACACACACACACACACACAGCCGACCCCTTTATTCTAAGATAATTTATTTTCAGTTAAAATGAAGGAAGAGGTCGAGGTAAGCTCCTGCACGGCTCACGTTACTACGACAACCCATGCTTACAAGAGTCTGAGACGCCCACACACACACACACACACACACACACACACACACACACACACACACACACACACACACACACACACACACACACACACACACACACACACACACACACACATGCAGACACTTAAGTCTGAAACTGTTGCACGGTGTAATTACTGGCTGTCGGTGATTGTTGAGACAACCATCGTCAGCAGCAGGGAGCCTCCGGCCTCTTCACTGAAGCTTTATCATCTTTACAAATATTCAAACTACATATTCCAGAAGTCTTGTGCATCATATTAGACACATTGCCTGACCTGCACAGCATGAGGTACAATAAGATCCTGTTTTATATTTATATATTTGCGATGATATGGCTGTAGATACGTTTGTCATGTTTAAAGCAGACGTTTGTGAGAATGGAAGGAGAAGATTCAGCTCGGATCTTATTTTCTCTCGGTGTAGAAATGTACTGGAATTTATTATCAATTCATATTTTCATAATTGATTAATTGCAAACATTAGTTTTTCTTTGTTCCAGTGAAATGAATATCTCCAGGTTTTTGAGGATTTGTAGCGTTAGGGGTTCTACTGCAGACGCTGAACAAAGAATATTAAAAGCTATTGAAAATACATCGTGCAGAAGGAGAGGAGATGATGACATGCAACAAAAGTGTTAAATAAGCATGTTTATTTCTACATTACATCGCTCCTCAACACATTATTAAACACGTTTGACTTTTAATCAAAGAAGCAGATTTCTTCTGTGGTCTTCTGATGATTCATCCGGGAGAGTTTCTCATCCATCCAACATTTGAACAAGCTCCAACGGTCCGTCACCTCTTGACCCTCGATGCCAGAAATAACTTTCCCTTTCTCTAGTTTAATAAGAAAATTATTATATGTGCTCGGCCGGCTGGTCCTCCTTCTGGACGTCGAGCAAAGCAAAACAGAATGGGAAGAGAAGCTCGTCGGAACTTTGGTGAGAACATGAAGCGAAACGTGGAACTGTTTGATTCCTCCTCCATCGCTCAGACTCGTCAGTCACCAGGACGAGCTGCCACAGCGCCGCTTCATCACGTATGAAGAGTCAAAGGGACGTTAATCTCCATCAAGTTAAACACATTAGTGCTCGGGCTGTTATATTCATTTCCCCAACAAACCATCAGCGATTAGCTTTCAGCATTACTGTGTCAGGCCAGAAGGCAGAGCAGCGCCCGAGACACGCCAGTCCGTCCGGCCCGGGAGGGGAGAGTGCTGTGGGATTAACGCTCGAATGACATACACACACACACACACACAGACACACACGGGCGGACACGCAGGTTTTCCAGGATGAGGCTTGGAGGGGGGGGGGGCGTCTCCCTGACAGGCCGGTGTGCAGCCTGACTGCTCGCTGTTGGAGCGCTGCAGGACGCCCTCCCTCTCTCTCTGTTGTGTTTGGAGCCTTCTGAGGTCTCGCAGTGTTTCGTGTTCCTGCAGCTCTTCCACCGGTCGCCCAGTGTCCTGAATGTTTGTGAGAATTTAAAAGGGAATCGATGTGTTCTAAATCTAAATCTTTGTCTTTGTTGCAGAAACACACGTTTCTTACTGGACTCACTTATAATGACACGTTACATCTTTTAACTTGGAGTGTATACGAGCGTTCATTGTGCACATCTCAATGCACCTGTATGCACGAGCTTTAAAAGGAACGCTCTTAACTTTATGTTCATGCAAGTACTATTCTTATTCACTATCCTTTGTACCTCTTTATAACACTTTACACTTATCAATGATGGTTTGGTGCCAATCCTCGTAGCTAATGCTGCGATATCTCAATGGATGAGTGGAAACGCTCACATGCTAGTGGTGCATAATGAAAGATCAGGGGATTACCGACATGATCAGGAACCATCGTCTGGGGACCAACAAGGTCTGCACGACATTCAGTGCAACCCGTCCGACAGTTGTTGAGATATTTCAGTCTGAAGTAGTGACGCATTGTAAAACAGGCCGGTTATCTCTTTATAAATCATCACGAGCGGAGGAACAGCCTAACACACCATAACGCTTCAAATAAAATGTGCACAGATGTGCCTCCACTGAAATTCATGGGAAAGTCACGACATTTCATATCATTGGAGCCCGTTTCTGTGTGTGATGAGGTATTTCTGTCCCTCCTCTGATGCCATGTGGGTTCTTATCCCTCTCCGCCTCTCTCTGCTCTCCATCTGCATCCTCTGAAACTCATTATGTTTGCTTTTGTCTTTTCCAATCCGTGTCTCTCCTTCCCGTCTTTCACTCGGTGGCACTTTGATGTTCTCTGTTGTGTTATTGTTCTCACTTAAGTTGCATTCCTTCTGACTGTCCGTCCCGCTGCTGCAGAGCCGAGGAGGGAACAATGATTTGTTAACAATGTACTCCTGGAAACCGGTCAAGAGTAATGACAATGTATCGTGTGTGTGTGTGTGTGTGTGTGTGTGTGTGTGTGTGTGTGTGTGCATGCAAAGCAATTAGAGCCACTGAGAGCCCTCTGTCTCCCAGTGTCATTCTGCTCCTGGTGCCACGTCTCTCCGGGAACACACACACACACACACACACACACACACACACCGCCTCATCACAGCTGCTGGTCAGGAGTTTAATGTGTGTGACTGCAAGAGAGACAAAGCACATGCAGCTCTGAAACACCTCACAGTATAACACGATTCATTACAAACACAGCACAAAGTGCAGCCTCAAAAGCACATCGACACGTCTCAGACAACACAGGAGGCTCCACAAAGGCAGCATTCATGGCGGGGCTCTGTGCCGGCTCCCCTTCAGTGTCAGGGAGTAATGTGTGTGTAATGTGTTCAATATGTAACGGTGGTTTCAGGAGGTCGTCAGCCAGTTAGTGTTCGTATCACCAGCTCTCGTCGGATCCAAAACTTGGACAAGAATAAGCTGTGCACACTCCTCCTGGAGGTAAAAGCAAAACAATTCCACATGAATCCTCTCGTGTCTCTCGTGTCTCGTGTCTCTCGTGTCTCTCGTGTCTCTCGTGCAACGCGACTAATAAAAGATTATTCCAATAGAAAATACAAACTGTACAGATGGTACAGTTACAGCACTTAACGTTAACCACGTGCAGAGCTTCTGGATGTTCTAGCAGTAACACAAACACAACTATAATCACTCTGAGTACGTTTCTATTAAATCACTCATTATTATGCTATGACACATGCATACGGATAATGAATGACAGAGCTACACCGACATGGCGTTTTAATTGCAGAACAATGCGGTGAAACATCTTCATGAATGCATCATAGCAGCGCTGCGTTTTGACGATGCTGAAGGTGACGGACGACGTCTTCAAATCATAAAGCCACACACTTCATGCAGTTGTCAGATCATTGTAGCTCAAGTGTGCAGGAGGCTGCTCCCATTATCCAAAGCAAGGAAACTGAACCTTCATGTGCCTTTGTGAGTGTTTTCAGATGTTTGTCTTCCCTCATGAAGCTGAGTTGCTTTCTGCACATCTTCTGGACTCAAATGCAATTTATTATTTATCGTCTGATACACGGATGTATCTGCAGCACCCAATGCATGTTCCTGTTGAGCTCTGCTGCACCCACTTCTGTTTACATTGTGCATAGGTTGAGGTGTTCCCTCACTGAGCAGACCACTGCAGCAACCTGCACACGGAAAGTATAACTTGAGCTTTAGTGGCGCAGATATGTTGAAATAAACCTGTTTCTGATTTCCGAGCGTCGCAACGGTGACGTTATTGCGTTAATGCAAAGCTTATAGTTGAATATGATTTAATAGATTTGGTTTAAAGCAGTTCTTCATCAGATAAACAGATAAACGCATCGAAAAAAACCCACAAATTTAGCTTCATTTTCACACGTTTGGGAGGATTTCTGTGCTGTTGCATTAAAAACAATGCAGGATATAATAAAACATGTGCGAGAGTATTCATGTCAGTCATTAGGCTTAATGTGACTGATGTGGGATTTAAACAGTGACCTTCACTCTGCAGGCAGCAAGGTTAAACTGCAGGAATTAAAACAGCAGAGCAGGAAGAGGATTTTAGATTTGAACAACATAAACGAGCTCGTTTTAACAGCTGAGTGGCTTCCAGGGTGAATGTGGCAAGGACGGTTATATCTACACAAAGCGCTCTACAAGCGTCCTTTCTCTCACTGTCAGCTTCTCAGTGAACATGCGGGAAACAGAAGAGGATGACATTTCAGTTCTGGGAGCAGAGCGGGAGCATCTCCAGGGCCGACGGATGAAGAGGAACGCTGAATGTAGTTCGACAGGTTGTAGAAAAGTGAAGCGCAGAGGACTCGACGAGAGGGCACATACTGAAAGAGGAGAAGAGAGGAAGAAAAAAGAGTAGAGTCGTGTGTGTGTGTGTGTGTGTGTGTGTGTGCGTGTGTGTGTGTGTCAGCGCAACAGTGCGTAGCGTTAACCTCAGGGTGGCTAGATCGGGGGGGAAAACTCTAGAGACTGCATGTCGTGTTGTTTTGGGCTTCAGCCTAGAGGGGCACGCATACGCACACACACACACATATGCACACACGCACACGCACACAGACACACACAGACACACACACATATATACACACACACACACACAGACACACAGACACACACATATATATATATATATACACAGACACACACACACACACGCACACATACACACAGACACACACAGACACACACACATATATATACACACAGACACACACATACACACACACAGACACACACACATATATATATATATACACACAGACACACACACACAGACACACACACAGACACACAGACACACACACATATATATATATATACACACACACAGACACACACACAGACACACAGACACACACACATATATATATATATACACACACACAGACACACAGAGACACACACAGACACACACATACACACATATACACACACACACACACACACGTTTCGATGTTATCAGCTGTTATCACCATCCCGATGCTTCAGATGCCGCTCGTTGTGAAAGTGAAACGTTGAGACGGAACAAAACACTTTCAGGTTTTCAGAGAAAGGTCAAAGGTTAAGCTTAAGATGAGATCGTCTGATACGTAACTTCGTCACTCGCTAATCAGCTACGATATCTTTTATCTGCTTTTAACTGTTCGGTTTAAAAACGGTGAAAGAAACGTCCAAAACCTTAAAATATTCAGTTTACTACAAAGAAGATACATAAATACACGTACATGTTGTGTGACAACAACACGTGAGATGTTCAGTGATGTCACTGATGATGTCATCATGATGCGCAGGACGACCTCACACCGGCTTACTTAACGTTTAAATTACCACATTCTTAACCAAAGTGTGTGTGTCTGTGTGTGTGTCTGTGTGTGTGTCTGTGTGTGTGTCTGTGTGTGTGTTGCCCTCTAGGCTGAAGCCCAAAACAGCAAAACAACACGATATGCAGTCTCTGTGTGTGTGTGTGTGTGTGTGTGTGTGTGTGTGTGTGTGTGTGTGTGTGTGTGTGTGTGTGTGTGTGTGTGTGTCTCTGGCTGACTTGTTCTGCTTTATAATGCAATTGGGTGTGTCCTGATTTACCAGAAAGTTGGGCTTGTGTGTGTGTGTGTGTGTGTGTGTGTGTGTGTGTGTGTGTGTGTGTGTGTGTGTGTGTGTGTAACAATAAACAGACTCAAGGTAGCTCAGAATGTTTGTGTTTGAGTGGGCTTCTGGTCAGTGAGTCACTAAAATGTGCGCGTGTGTGTGTGTGTGCGTGGGGCATGTTTCGGCTCTTTTAGAGAGGAGGAATGTTGTGCGGCTGCCAGATTCAGCTGCTGTGCCTGTACTGGGACCAGCGGAGATCCCTGGCACCGCACACACACCTGCTGCCATGGCAACCACATACAGGATCCATGACACACTACCCCTTAAATCCCAAACACAGATCCCTCCGCTCCACGCCCCCAAAACTGTGTGTGTGTGAAATGAATAAGAAACTTATTTTTTTCATAAACCTGCATTAATCACATTCTGGCCACTAGGTGGCAGCAGCAGCAGTAAACACAACATTAACATATTATCACCTTTTAACTTTTATTACATTTATTCAATCAGAACAGAGAAATCCAGAAGAGATTTAAAGTTCCAGATTTAGCTTCTTACTGTAGCTAGTTTCACTCATACAATAATACAACTCCTACAAATGCAATTTAAATACAATAAACACAAAATTAAATCATAAATCCATCTTTACACCAACACAATGCAACATATATGAATAATCGTTCACAGTTTACTAGCATATAAGTTTAACTTATTTATATATCCAGCAGTTATGTAGAGTCTTGTTTCTTAAAATAATATATACATATTATAATATATATATATAATTATATATATATATATATATATATATATATATATTTATATATATATTTATATATATATCTGTATATTTATAAACAATAAAAAAAAAAAATACATATATATGTGTTGTTACATCTAAGAGTATATCAACATATGAAGATGTGCTAACATGCATATACATATTCACACATGAAGAACCACTGATGAAGGATGTAAAGGTTCAGAGTTTAATTGAATCTTCTGCAGCTCTACGGTCGTGTTCTGTCCACCTGATGAATCTAATCCACTCTCCACTTCCTCCTGAGGGAAATGCGTTTCTTGCTCCACGACATTCAGCAGCGAGTCTCTCACGGGTGTCAGCTGTGTGAAACACCTGCTCCTGTGATGTGAGGGTGCAGTCCATCCTCTGCTGGAGGTGAAGCGCTCTGAGAGAGTGATCATTACAAACATTAGCCACTGTTTCCTCACTATAAACAGCTGTTTGCATCAACAGCCCCATTAGCCAGCGGCTTCCTGTTTGATCAACACCTGTTAGACCTGTTTGTTGTTTCACGCTATCATCAGGTTGCTTTTTAATTCAGAGCAGCACACAGACAGCAGAGCGCCTCTGTTTTAATATCTTGTCTTCCTGATTGTTCCCCTCACGTGATGATGCACATGTGTCCATGGTTACCACGTGATGATGCATCACCTGACAGGTTGCTGACGGCTGAACAATCAGCACATGAAGAATCTTTATGAATAATTTAACCTTTTTGGGAAATGTTCGCTGCAAGATTTCTTTTTTGCTTTGTCACAGAGCGAGGCTACCTGTTTCCCTTTGTTTCCATTCATTATGCTAAGCTAAGCTAACTGGCTGCAGCTTCCTATTGGCTATTGTATAACAAAGCAGACATGACACATCGAAGTCTTACAGCGACGGAAGAAGTGCTCACAGGTTCTAGCACACAGTACAGGTCATGAGATTATACTTAAAGTACCAAAAGTAAAAGTACTTATTATACAGAATAATATACATTATACGACTGTAACTACAGATTCTTTATTAATTAAGATATTTTACTGTCAGAGTAAAAAAACATTTAAAAACTTAAAACAATAATTTGCTACACATTGAAGCGGAGCAGAATAATAATAAACATTTCAATAAAATGACCTTGAAGTAACGGCACAAGATATTTTACCTGTAAATAAAACCATCACTATTTAAATTAGACACACAACATGAAGGTTCACCGGAACATTCTGAGCCATAAATTGTGGAATCAAAGCCGTAAAGGGATTAAAAACACACATGTTTGCACTTCATGATACGGCGTTTAAGCTGCTTTTGTCCCAAAATAAATGTTTTAGTTTTAGATTTATGACACCCTGGAATCCCGCTGTAACTATCTGTTCCCTCCGTACATCACATGTCATCATCCTTTAAAGGGAGAATCATATAAAGCATCATGTTTCTGCAGGAAGTTATTTGTGGAGGTGATTTACAGGAACTCGAGTGAAATGAAGACTTATTCATATTTGTACGTGGAACTTGTCCAAAGAGGAGCAGAACACGTCTCCTGCAGGAAAACAAGCCCAGATATCTTCACGAAAGCAGAACATGTATTTAAACAATATTGAAATGAAATGCATGAGACAATATGAGACAAAACACATGCATATATTCATGTAATTAGCTCAGAACCTGCATTAACACCTCCGGTAAGATGTCTAACTTTCCGCTTATATCCAACATTTTAAGCCTGAAGGTTGTTTTTTATTTCGTGACACATTTGTAAAGTGTTTTTGGAAAAGATCCCCTCAGAAATTATTGCATTTATTACCCCAGTGATCTCTCTCTCCCTCTTATTCATTCTATTTATTCAGCCTTGCAGAACGAATCGCTGCAGAGCGAGAGGAACGAGGAAAATGATAATGATGTGGAGGGATTGAGAGAAGGACAGTCAGGTGCTTGTGAAGGCACACATCGCTGTGAATCATCATGTGGAGGTAGCAACTGTATAAAAAGCAGACAACAAAAGAACGTGTGCATCCTCCCACAGCAATATGTTGACCCTACACGGCTGTGTTCCAATATAAAATATCATCCTGCTGCAGTTTACACCCAGAATAATAACATCTTTCTTCTTCTGCAGTTTCTCCACCGTTGTGTTGCTCTCCTGCGTACAGCTAATTAACGAAGTTTCTACCTCGTGCACCTGATTTACTTCCATCATTTTGTTTGTGTTCAAATTCTCAGTGACAAAAACAAATGCAGATGAGTGGAAGCACACACTCGACTCCTGTGCCTCTGACAGACGTGGACCTCGTGTTACACTGCACCTGTCACGGACGGCATAAAATGAATCGTTTCCCCCCCGAATAGTGTTTTGAGTTTCAATTAGTTTTCCAGTCCCGAAGCTTGAGTGACTTGAAATCATTGTTGAACCACAAAGATGTAACTGAGCTCTGAATGTTGAGTGTGTCGGTTTTATTTGGGCTCTGCAGGCGACACCGTTGTTACATTGAATACATTTAAATTAAGACAACGATCGTGAAACTCTGGCCCGTTTCTTTTATCCCCCTTCTGTGCCAGGGAACAAATCAACTTGAAAATAAAAGAACTATTTTGGGATAATTCCTCCTCCCTACATTATCTTTGGAAGAGCACAAACTCCATCATCGTTTGAAACATCATTACAATAAGTGCAAACAATCACGAGGATACAAACTCTTGCAGGTACATTAGCTTCAAACAAGCCAAACCAAAGTAAGTGCAGCATACAGAGAACAGAACTATATAAATATAAATAATATAATTATAAATATCAATAATAATATAAATATCAATTATATATATATATATATATATATATATATATATAATAAATAATAATATAAATATAAATTATATATATATATATAATGTAATAAATAATAGAATTATGAATATAAATAATAATATAAATATTAATTATATATATATATAATATAATAAATAATAATAGAATTATGAATATAAATAATAATATAAATATTAATTATATATATATAATATAATAAATAATAATAGAATTATGAATATAAATAATAATATAAATATAAATATATATATATATATATAATATAATATAATAAATAATATAACTTTCATGAAAAATATTATATTTTTGAAAAATAAAAAGCTGCTATACAACTCAATAAAAATAACTTTTTTCAGTACTTGCATAGCCCAACAAAAACATTTGTTTTGTGAAACATAAATGAAATCTAAAAGCGATAAGAAACCTACATATTGCTATCTTGCACCTGATATACAGGACACAGTATTCTTGTCTCTGACTTTTTCTTTTACGTTTGTAAACAAACCACACATGCACGTCGTCCAGCAGCTGGTGTCTGTTGTCCGACTGCAAATAACCAACACAACATTTGGTCGACACAAAAGATAAACATCAGCGAACATCTGCGGTCATCAAGGCGAATGTTCTGCTGATAACTCGATGCATCGCTCGTTTGAACTGCGATTCGTTCAGCTGATGCTCCAGCTGTGCTAACCCGAGACCAAGCTTCTGTTTCTATTGTGACGCAGCTTTGCTGAAGCAACACGGCGGTTAGCTCCAGCGTGTTAGAGGCGATTTTGTGCACTTGACACTGAAACAGGAAGCTGTTCATATCTAAATCTGCACACATGTTGATGCTTCCTGTTTGTTTTACCAACGATTGCTGATTTCTTGTCTTCGTACTGAAGTTGCTGCTCAGAGCGATCTTTGTCTCTTTGTGCACTTGTCTGGTGGAAACAGCGTTTTGTTCTCATCGTACAAATGAAGAAAATCCTTCATCCAAAAGAACCTTCTGTTTGTAAAGAGGACACTCTACAACCGTTCCAACACAAAGTAGTCCTCTCAGACATCTCACTCCTTTGAGCGGTGGAGTACTTTACACACATTTGGTTGGAATGAATGTTTAACGATGAATCTTCAGAGTGAATCGTTATTGTCTGCGGCTGAATCGCTAGCTTTTAGCAGCGAGCTCCACTCACTGGTGTCCGACAGGTCGCAGCTCAGCTGTGACTCACAGCACATTACTTCCTCGTTAAAAGCATAATGACCCTTAAATGCAAAGCTCGGGTCGATAAACCCTGTCTGATTCATCCATTTCATTCATCTAAGCACTCAACTCCCTGGTAATCCTCAAACTATCTGTCTTTAACAATGTTCTGGTGTCAGAAATCCTATAAAGAGAAAGAAACGTGTTCCTCTAGGACGTTTATAGTGAGTGTAGGAGAGCAGCACGGGGGTGTAAGGTGTCGTGAAGAGCAGCAGTTTCTTATATATATCTATATATATATATCTATATATACGACTCTTGAGATGAAGATGTGTCTGATGCTTCTGATGATGAGGAATCAGTTAGAAGGCGAACAGGAGCGTGAGAATGTCGACGCTACCTCTGGAGATAACGTGCAGGAAGCTTCTCAAGAGTTGGGACTGATGAGGTGAACCTCGTGAAGTTACTTTAACTGCGTTGACTTTGCTGCTTTAAAGGCAGAAGTAGTTTTCACTTTAGGAAGCGAGAAGTCTCACTCTCCTGGAAAACATCAGACTCCAGCTGGAGAAAAGGGAAAACGTGCCATAACTTCCAAAAGCTGATAAATGCTCAAACGTCTTAAAGACGTCAGTGGAGGAAACAGTGGCGCTGTGCAGACATGTTGCAACAACAAACCAACGCTCACTGATTAACCCTGAACCCACAAACACGGCTTAGAATTAGGCAACTGGCAATACACCTGAAACTACTTAATAAATAATCCCATAACTCCTCTTTGTTTGAATAAACTGCACGTCAAACCCCCGCACTTTGGATATTTCGTCACGTTAGATAATAAAAGACAAACATGTGACGGTCGAAATTTCAATTTTAAACAATTTTCTGGCGATTGAATTTAATAATGCGTATTAATCCCCAACACGTTCACTTCTGACTCCTGTCGGAGAAACGTTTGCTAAAAGCTACAAACCAGCTGTGTTTAGGAAATGACTTTAAACTTGCAAATGAAATGTTCTTGAAGAGTTTCCTCTTCAGCAGGAACAAATAGACCCGAGTGCCGCAGCACTAATACTTAGAGATTAATACGCTGTAGGTTTCTTTAATGGGATTTATTGATAAGATGAACAATAGAGAACCACTCCAGTTTGATCCTTTAAGCCTGAAGTAAAGCTGTGTTGTCCCCAGAATGTGTCTGTGAGCAGACTTTGCATTGAATATACTCAATAAAGTCCATTGTTGTGTAGATTTGACGACATGGCATCAGAGTAACGAGCCGGACTGCAGCGCCGCTGTCTGCTTTAATCCACCGCTCATTTGCCATTTCAACCAAACGCTTATGTTGCATGATTTATAATTTCTATATAAAACATCCAACTAAAACATTCACTGAATTCTTTATAGACCTTTCCACATGGTATGCAGCCGGGTGACATCATGTACAGTATGTGGAGAGAGTTGACAACAAGAGGAGTCAAATGCTCATTTTACACAACGTTTTTACCCAGAATGCCTCTGTTTCGGGGGGTCAAACACTCTTTAGAGTTCTTATTTATTACTAGACTGTAGAAAAACTCTGTTACACATAAAAGTATTGCATTCAAAATATACTTAAAGTACCGAAATTGTATTGCATTATAATTGTTGATGCATTAATGTCTTCGTCACTTTAATGTTGCAGCTGGTGAAGGTGGAGATCATTTTAACTACTTTTGTAAACTTTATCTTGTGGCTTGTGAATTTCCACCAATGATCAATAAAGTTTTATCTAAATCTATAGAAATACAGTTAATTATTTTTAATTATATTCTGTAATCTGAATCTGTAAAGTAATTAGTAACTAGTAACTAAATTGGTGAAATAAATGTAGCAGGAAATAAAAATACAGTGAAGTACAAGTACCTCAAAACAGACCACACATTATATAAGATATAAATACTTTCTTCTCTTATACATTAAAGCAAATGGATATCTGGATTTACTGGATGACTCGGGCAATAAGAAAGAAAGCGAGTAAACATCCGACTCACTGCTGGACGAGATACATGTTGGAAATAGTTTTCTGATAATAAAAGTTCAGTGAAAGTCCTGTGCAGCAGCAGCAGCGTGTTGTGCAGCAGCAGCAGCGTGTTGTGCAGCAGCAGCAGCGTGTTGTGCAGCAGCAGCAGCGTGTTGTGCAGCAGCAGCATCGTGTTGTGCAGCAGCGTGTTGTGCAGCAGCAGCAGCGTGTTGTGCAGCAGCAGCGTGTTGTGCAGCAGCAGCAGCGTGTTGTGCAGCAGCGTGTTGTGCAGCAGCAGCAGCGTGTTGTGCAGCAGCAGCATCGTGTTGTGCAGCAGCGTGTTGTGCAGCAGCAGCATCGTGTTGTGCAGCAGCAGCAGCGTGTTGGACAGATGCCAGGAGAGCAGGTCAGAGGTCATGTTTATTTAACCTCAGTGGTTTCTATTAAACAGATTTCAACTGTAATGTTTCCACAGACTGTATATAGTATACTGTATATATAGTATACTGTATACTGTATACTATATACAGTATACAGTATACTGTATATATAGTATACAGTATACTATATATAGTATACTGTATATATAGTATACTATATACTATATACAGTATACTGTATACTATATACAGTATACTGTATATAGTATATAGTATACTATATACTATATACAGTATACTGTATACTATATACAGTATACTGTATATATAGTATACTGTATATATAGTATACTATATACTATATACTATATACAGTATACAGTATACTATATACAGTATACTGTATACTATATACAGTATACTGTATATTATATATAGTATACTGTATACTATATACAGTATACAGTATACTATATATAGTATACTGTATACTGTATATACAGTATACTATATATAGTATACTGTATACTATATATACAGTATACTGTATACTGTATACAGTATACTGTATACTATATATAGTATACAGTATACTATATATAGTATACTGTATACTGTATATAGTATACAGTATACTATATATAGTATACTGTATACTGTATATACAGTATACTATATATAGTATACAGTATACTATATATAGTATACAGTATACTATATATAGTATACTGTATACTGTATATACAGTATACTATATATAGTATACTGTATACTATATATAGTATACAGTATACTATATATACAGTATACTATATATACAGTATACTGTATATATAGTATACTATATATACAGTATACTGTATATATAGTATACAGTATACTATATATACAGTATACTATATATACAGTATACTGTATATATAGTATACAGTATACAGTATACTATATATACAGTATACTATATATACAGTATACTGTATATATAGTATACAGTATACTATATATACAGTATACTGTATATATAGTATACTGTATACAGTATACTATATATACAGTATACTGTATATATAGTATACAGTATACAGTATACTATATATACAGTATACTATATATACAGTATACTGTATATAGTATACAGTATACAGTATACTATATATACAGTATACTGTATATATAGTATACTGTATACAGTATACTATATATACAGTATACTGTATATATAGTATACAGTATACTATATATAGTATACTGTATACAGTATACTATATATACTGTCAGTTCAGATGTTTTTATGTTCATTCAAAGCTTCAAAGGAATTGTAACAAACTTTTAGAGAAAACGTGAATATTATGCACAAACTCAGAGGCAAAGATGAAGACATGACGACATGAAGAAGATGAAGACATGAAGAAGATGAAGACATGAAGACATGACGACATGAAGAAGATGAAGACATGACGACATGAAGAAGATGAAGACATGACGACATGAAGAAGATGAAGACATGAAGACATGACGACATGAAGAAGATGAAGACATGACGACATGAAGAAGATGAAGACATGACGACATGAAGAAGATGAAGACATGACGACATGAAGAAGATGAAGACATGACGACATGAAGAAGATGAAGACATGAAGACATGACGACATGAAGAAGATGAAGACATGAAGACATGACGACATGAAGAAGATGAAGACATGACGACATGAAGAAGATGAAGACATGAAGACATGACGACATGAAGAAGATGAAGACATGACGACATGAAGAAGATGAAGACATGAAGAAGTTGAAGACATGAAGAAGATGAAGACATGAAGACATGACGACATGAAGAAGATGAAGACATGAAGAAGTTGAAGACATGAAGAAGATGAAGACATGAAGACATGAAGAAGATGAAGACATGAAGAAGTTGAAGACATGAAGAAGATGAAGACATGAAGACATGAAGAAGATGAAGACATGAAGAAGTTGAAGACATGAAGAAGATGAAGACATGAAGAAGTTGAAGACATGAAGAAGATGAAGACATGAAGACATGACGACATGAAGAAGATGAAGACATGACGACATGAAGAAGATGAAGAAGATGAAGACATGAAGAAGATGAAGAAGATGAAGACATGAAGAAGATGAAGACATGACGACATGAAGAAGATGAAGACATGAAGAAGATGAAGACATGAAGACATGACGACATGAAGAAGATGAAGACATGAAGACATGACAACATGAAGAAGATGAAGACATGAAGACATGACAACATGAAGAAGAAGACATGAAGAAGATGAAGAAGATGAAGACATGAAGAAGACAAAGACATGAAGAAGATGAAGACATGACGAAGACAAAGACATGAAGACATGAAGACACATGAAGACATGAAGAAGATGAAGACATGACGAAGACGAAGACACATGAAGACATGAAGAAGATGAAGACATGAAGACACATGAAGACATGAAGAAGATGAAGACATGAAGACACATGAAGACATGAAGAAGATGAAGACATGAAGACACATGAAGACATGAAGACACATTAAGACATAAAGACACATGAAAACATGAAGACATGAAGATATAAAGACATGAAGACATGAAGACATGAAGACACATGAAGACATAAAGAAGATGAAAACATGAAGACATGAAGACACATGAAGACATGAAGAAGATGAAGACATGAAGACACATGAAGACATGAAGAAGATGAAGACATGAAGACACATGAAGACATGAAGAAGATGAAGACATGAAGACACATGAAGACATGAAGACACATTAAGACATAAAGACACATTAAGACACATGAAGACACATGAAAACATGAAGACATGAAGATATAAAGACATGAAGACATGAAGACATGAAGACATAAAGAAGATGAAAACATGAAGACATGAAGACACATGAAGACATAAAGAAGATGAAGACATGAAGAAGATGAAGACACAGGGCAGCAGATAATAATGGGGTGCTGATGCCTTGCAGATATTTAATTATTATGTTTTGCGTCCTCCGTCTGAAAGCTTTTGAAAACTCATCATTTTTAGTTTTTTGCGTGAACGCCTCTGTTGCTCTGGACGATCCACACAGCTCAGGTGAAGACTTGTTTCCTCAGCTCGTTTTAATGAGACGTCCTCAGTGAGGTAATTATGGGATGTCGCTGGTGAAGGAGGACTTTGCTGTCGAGTTTTTAAAAACGTTGTTTTTGATGCTTAGAGCACCAGAAGCCAGGGCTCTTAAATTAGATATTCAGTTTCTAATGATATAAACAGAGGAAACATTAGCTGTTTATTATGATTGTTTTGGCTAAATGACTCTAATAATAATGAATCCTATAAATAAGACACATGTTCTGTCCAATGATGATTGGATTTGTTAGTTATTTGCCACTTCACCTGTTTATATTTTTAGCCATGTTGTGCACTTTGGATTTGTACCTTATATTTCCCCACTCTGTTCTGCAACTGCTGCACAACAATGACCTTTGCATGGCAGCTCGATCACGTGAGACACACGGCATCACAACATCACACCAAAATCCATCGTGTCAAACTCCAGGTAACAGGTTTGGGTTCGAAGAGAAGGCGCTGAAGGCTTTTTTATCGGTGGAAAATACAATTTTGTTGTCCTTCTCCAGACCGACTTTGGCAAGAGTTTGATTGACAGATGGTTAATCTAATCACCTGGAAACCTTCTCAAATGGTTCTCAAACCGTAGCGCGTGTCAGGTTAGCGAAACAGTTTCCCGGGAAGGAGCTATGTTAGGATTCATATATTTTATGAATGGATTTAAGTCTCGACAGCGACAGAAATCTCAAATCCTCAGCAAATAGAATGAAAACTCTGCACATGACTTGATAACACAAGGGCTTAAATGAAGGGAAATAAATAAATATATAGACATTTGATACTGATGGGCATCTAAAAACAGACGCATCAGAGTGCTTTGTGTGAACAGTATGATCAGTCCAGTTCCTCGCCGCCGCACATATCGCTCTGCGGGTTCGGACGTTGAGGTCGTTCTGCTCCCAGACGTGCCGGATGGACACATCTCACATAAACCATAAAACCTCTTCGTTAAGACCGCAGCACTCCTCGCCGTCTCTGTCGTATCACTTTGAACTTAAATGGTAAAATGAAATCTCTCTGTCCTCCAGCCTCTCTGTCCTCCAGCAGCCATTTCCTGCACGTCACCCGTGACCCTCTGACCTCGAATGAGGACATCTTTGGTCGGTTTCCGTGGCTACTGAGAGAGGGAACAAAAAT
This sequence comes from Cottoperca gobio, assembly GCF_900634415.1. Lineage (NCBI taxonomy): Eukaryota > Metazoa > Chordata > Actinopteri > Perciformes > Bovichtidae > Cottoperca > Cottoperca gobio. The sequence continues at coordinate 860,306 of NC_041375.1, read as the reverse complement.
AATGTCTCATGACTTCTCCATCTGGCTCTTTTTCAGACACACACCCATTTTTTTTCTTTCTCTCAGCATATTTTTGGAGGGTCTCAGCTGCAGCACTCTGAGTTCAAACTGTTGCACGTGAGAGCGGAGGAGAGCGGCGGAGAGCGGTGCGTGTTTACGTGGCTTTAAGCAGATTTTCAGTTTGTGCATAAAAAAAACCTGATTGCAACAAAATGCATGAAAGGAATAATAACAGCAATAGAAACATTTTAAGCAAATGAATCATGATGTGCATGAAGCATGTGACTTCAATAACATAAATGTCATATTCACTTCATGTTGTCCTTTGTTTGAGCTTCGACTGGAACTCTTTTAATCTCAACATCTGGTTTATGTATTAAAGGTTGTAGAACATAAAACAGCATTTACAGCCTAAGATTATTTTCCAAAGTCCCCAGAATGTCCTTTAAAAGCCTCAGATCTCCACAATAAAATATGTACAAAAGTAAAACGATGATGCAATAAAATGATAATAAATCTAAATTCATGACTGATCCCTCTTTCAACATCAGTTTAAAATGATCCCAAAGATCAGATATAAGAAGTGGACGTAGTCACCGCTACGGTTGGTGGACTTCTTGAAGTCTCGAGTTTGGCATTTTGGTCGTCGCCATCTTGGTTTTTTTGCAACCAGAAGTGACATGAGAGGGTGGAGCCGAGTACAACCGAACCATGCAAACCGGACAACACTGTGGTAGCCGCCTGTCAATCACAGGTAGCCCCGCCCTAAAGAGACGCTGCTTTATCCTCTATTTTAAATGTTTCCATAAGTTACTAAATGAACATCATGATGAAGAAGAATTGAAACTACAGATTGAGACATAAACTCATCAGGAAAATGTTACTGAGGATAATAAATCAAGAGAGAAGTAGAAACATTTTCTCATAGACTTCTATACAACCAGAGGAGTCGCTCCCTGCTGGATGTTACAGAGAAGTAGAAACATTTTCTCATAGACTTCTATACAACCAGAGGAGTCGCCTCCTGCTGGATGTTACAGAGAAGTAGAAACATTTTCTCATAGACTTCTATAGCAACCAGAGGAGTCGCCCCCTGCTGGAGGTTACAGAGAAGTAGAAACAATTTCTCATAGACTTCTATACAACCAGAGGAGTCGCCCCCTGCTGGAGGTTACAGAGAAGAAGAAACATTTTCTCATAGACTTCTATACAACCAGAGGAGTCGCCCCCTGCTGGAGGTTACCGAGATGTAGAAACATTTTCTCATAGACTTCTATACAACCAGAGGAGTCGCCCCCTGCTGGAGGTTACAGAGCTTGCAGCTTTAAGACTCTTCTGCATTGGCTTCACTTTCCAGACCCGGAGGATGCTGCTTGTCTCAACTTGTAATATTCACACAATAGTTCTGGATTTAATCACACACACACATTTAGATTTTCTTTGCAGATTCTTTGTGACTCATTTGATAGAAACTTAAGTAACTAGTGTGGCAGTACAAGCTGATACAGATAATCCAGAACCATGAAGAGCTCCTGTTGCTCTTTAGAAATAATTTCCTCACTTTTCTCACGCAGACGGTTTTTCGCAGTGATGGAAGGGGAAGCTGATCAGCAGGCGTGTTTGTTAATGAGCAGGCAGGGACTGGGAACCCCGGCTGGTACACAGACTGCCAGGCAGCTAAACAAAATAAATAAATAATGTTTTACAAAACAGTGAATCCTTTTGAGGATAGTAAGACACATGGGACACATCCATAGCTGGCACACACTGACGTGAACACACACACACACGAACATGAGGATCCCACGTCTGTGCTGCAGCTCCAGCTTTGGGCTTCTATTCAGATTTAAACAAGGCCTAATTAAAATAATTACTGCTTTTCTAGCATGAATAGATGTTCTCTCCCCTCTGCTGTTTTTTTGAGACTGCTGCAGGAATGGAGGCATCATTAGGAGTCTATTGACTCCCCGAAATACAGTCTTCTCTTGTCTGTATGAACATATCTTGCTTCCTCATCTGCCAGCTAAAAAGTCATAATGGCTAACATCACCTTTGTGATAATGTTTGCATCTTTTATTTTTCTTGAGATTGAGTAAAAAATAAAAAAATAAATAATAAGAATGTAACCTCACATCCTCAAACAGCTTTGTATAATTAGTTTTTAAAGATCCTTAAGCTTTGTTTTGAGAAAATAAAGAGTTTAAATAGTTTGTACAGAAAATTCACTGTTATCACTTATCATGTCAAAATCTGTTTCTTCTTACAAAATTCTGATATTAAGATATTATTGCTCGCATTTATAAATGCTATATATATATATATATATATATATATATATATATATATATATATATCTATATTTTACTGTGTGGTTTTGTATATTTTAGTAAATAAAACAAAATGTAATATTTAAATTTAATGTAATTGTAAATTGAATATTTTTTAGGGTGTTTCCAGTTTTTAGGCTTTTAATAGATGAAAGATTTATTGAAACAAGACCAAGAGGCTGCCGTCAAACTAAGTAGCCCAGTAAATGCTAACATCAACATGCTAACATGCTAACATGCTCCCAATGATGTCGTTAACCTGCTAATGATCATTTTAGTTGAGTGTGTTAGCATGCGTTACTTAGCACTAAACACACATGCAGACTACAGAAACCTGAACTGGTTGAACCTGATTATTGCACTTGATGAAAAGTCAGAGGATCATCAAACTTAATACAATTTATCCTCTAGACCTCATTAATATGTGTAGAAAGTTTCACGGGAATCCGGCCAATGGGTGTTGAGACGATGGTCGTGTCGCTGAGATAAATCACCTTCGTATTAACTGAGAAAACAATTCTTATTAAACAGCAGTAACAAACACTGGAGGTGATGATCACGTATTAAAACAGGGACAATATGTCAACATGTTGAACATCCCTTCTCTTCAGTAACGGTACCTCCACCACCGGCGTTACAGTTCACCAAACACAGACAGAATAAAACCACCAAGACACAAAACGACCGAAAAGATGAATGTTTGCTATAAACATGCATATTGTGTGTGTTTCATTTAGCGTTGTGTTGTATGCAACAGTTAGTTGTTGCATAAGTGAATGTGTGCATGTGTGTATGTTCCCTTTATGTCAATATGTGTATATGAGCATGATGTTTATAAGTATGTTTGTCTGTGTGCATGTTCCTCTTTCTGTGTGTGTGTGTGTGTGTGTGTGTGTGTGTGTGTGTGTGTGTGTGTGCGTGATCAGGAGTCAGGGCTGCATGTTTGGTTTGGTTCCCCAACAGTGAATCTGACATTCACATGAAGGTATTTCAGGTACAAACAGGCCTTTGCTACACACACCTTCATTAGAGCTTCTGTATAAGTGAGGCGTCCTGCGAAGGCCAAACGAGGCAGCAGGCCCTGACTTTCCTCTCCCGTCTGCAACAACTCATCACCGAAGTGCTCGCTACTCTTCCTCAGGTCGCAGTGTCCGAGGTAATCTGCTGCAGCTAACTCTGACAGCATTACCTTCAATGTGTATACCTGCTTATTCCCAGTCAGGGAACGATATGTGAGGTGAGAGGTCGGCCGTCTATCAGGCAGCTGACACGCAGACATTTACCAAAACAATCCTCACTTTTAAACAGCAGCTGAGCGTTAATGAGGTCCTTTCCCCGCAGGCGCAGCTCAGAAAACGCCTCCGGTGACGCCACCTGTTAGACACCAGAGTACCTCAACGTAATTCATTTTCTATTCAGAATAAATACATGTATTCAAAAGCTGTAATAAATAAACTCAGCACTAATGAGAGGTTATGAGACCGTGGCCCGATGGCACATGTGTGTCTCTTTGTGGTTGTGTTGCATCTCGTTGTTGTAGTTTTTAGCGTCTTGGTGGTCGTATTCCGTCTCTTTTTGGTTATTTCTTTGGTTATTTTATTACTCTGTGGTTGTTTTGCATCTCTGTATAGCAACTGTGCGTGTCTTTGTGGTCTTTTTGTGTTTTTTATTGGTTGTTTTGCATATCTTTGTTCGCTTTGTGTCCATAAATAAATATTTATATATTATATTATATATATATATATTTTTTTTCTCTTGTAAAAAACTAGATAATTTAATTATTTAAGGTTAAAAACCAATCCTTAAAATTAAATAATCTGCAAATTAATCTTAAAAAACGTTGGGGACGCGCTGCCCCCTTTATAATATTGTGGTTATTTATTGAATTAAAGGTTTCATTTTCCAAACCATAAATCGGTAGACAGAACATGTTGAACTCACACCAAACAGAAACTAAGAGTAGATAAAGGAGTAAAGCCTCAGAGAGGTCGGAGACGATGTCGGCTAGCTTTATTCCCACGTTTTGATCGAGAGTTTAAGATTCAAGGACTCTTCACACTTTGCGTCTTTGACTGATTGGGGACATGAGACACTAATTGGGATAAATTTAAACCCGACACACGGAGCTAAGGTCACTGTTCATATATTGAACACAACTGCTTGTGACATTATGTCACCAATTAGTAGTAATTAGCCGGCTCCCGTGTGACGGCTCCACCTTCACGCTAAGGGCATCACACTCACGCTGCTTTGCATTGTTAGCTTGGTGGAAAACTTTCCCACCAAGTGTTTAATGTTAACGGTTATTCTGTAAAAACTCTTCCTGAATCCCCAACAACATAATAACATAATAACATATGACTTTTTATGACTTATTTCAGCTGATATTTAACTCAAACAGTGGGCTTTTGTTTTCACAATAACGGGCCGTCGGATGGTACGGTAGCTAATAAGCTAGTTAGCCGGACATGCTAACATTTGCAGTTTACGTCAGACGTTATGTTAATGTGGTGCTTAATGATGGTCACTAAGCTATGATTGAACGTTTGTCATAAGACTGCCCCCTGTTAGTCGAGTAGTCGGCTATTTGTTTATTTTGATCCTAGTCGACTTAGATTTAGATTAGTCGCTTTTTTTATGCTTCTTTCATGTTTGTTTTTTTATGTTTTTTCATACGTTTTTCATGTGTTTTTATCCTTTTTTCATGCTGAATTACTTATTTTCGAGAAATGTATAAGCACATTTCTGGTTAACACAAGATTTAAAGTGCTGTTTTTGCATGTTTTTTTTTGCGGGGAAACCAGTTTAACAGACATGTCGATTAAATCAACTGATCGATTAGTCGACAAAATGGAACTGATTTGAACATCGTGTTGCTACGACCTGAACTCAGTAGACTCCATGAAATGATGATTCTTTTTCAAATCATTCTGTCAAAGCTCTGTGATGATCGACTTGTTATAGTTCATATAAGTGAAGACTTGTAATGTAACATTATCCAAAAGATTAATTCATTCTAATGATATTCAAGATACTAAATGAAAATCTAAATTTTGGGCTATTTTCTATTTCCATGTGGCACCACAGCTTTGGTCCCTTGAAGGTCCGTGCTCTTGTCGGCGCTGCCCAAAATTTGTGACTGTCTGAACTCTATGCGCCCACAATGCATCTGTGTACGCAGATACCATTTACAGAATCCTGCAGGGGGTCACAGGTCTGTGGCATTTCGCACGCGTCATCATGGGCGGACGTCTCCCCGCCGCTGTGCTGTGGACTTGTATAGAAAATAATAGCAGTGGGTGTTTTTAACGAGCACTTTACTCAAACTGCTCTTTTGTCTGCCGTTACCTACCAAAGATCCACCTACACGCTATCTTTTAAATACTTTGTGTGTCTCTCGGATGACAGGCAGGCTTCCCCTCGCTCTCTCTCCCCGTGCTGCCGTATCCTAAACATTTCAGTCACACTTAGTTGCAGCGCTGGCTGATTTATTTAGCGCTGCTCCATGTCTGCCTGCGCACAAAGCTGTCTTCTCCATCTCCGTCTGCGCCTGTCACTCCTGCTCGCCTAAAGCGCCTTCCAGCACACACACACACACACACACACACACACACACACACACACACACACACACACACACACACACACACACACACACACACACACACTGCTCCTCCATCTTCGCTTGATCTCTTGCCTGTCCTGTTACCATTGTGTCCCACCTCCCTCTTTTGGCCTCGGTGCTTTATCTGATCAGGAGTTTAATTCCAGCTCGGCTGCTCTCCTCTGTCCCTCAGACGTCCCTCTCAGCTGGAGGCTCTGACTCTCTTCACACTTTAACACTCACACATGTTGGATTGTCTTTCTGTCAGTTTGAGGTTGTGTTGTGCATCACTCGGTAAGCTGGGTATCAGATCATGGATGTAATATTACTCTGGCTCTTGAGTCCTGGGTGCAGAAGACAACTGTTGTTAGACATCTCT
>NC_041375.1:841811-853796 GCF_900634415.1 Cottoperca gobio | reverse complement strand
CCTGGAACATCACTGTGCTCAAGGTGCTCATAAAGACACCAACACTCTCAGTCTATATGGTTCATTTAATAAGCATTTCTACTGTTTCCTTTCATTTCATGGTAAGTGTGACTTGTCTGTGACTCACTTTGAAAAGACAAGAATCAGAACTCTTTTCTTTTAATATTAAAAGAATACTTTAACCTTTTATACAGTTTATCCCATAGACTTGCATTCTCTCTAACATCCAGCAGGGGGTTACAAAACTAAGTCTGATTGTATAGAAGTCTATGAGAAAATGTGTCTTCTTCTCTCGTGATTTATTACCTCAGTAAACATTTTTTGGACAGATTTATGGTTTCAATCTGTAGTTTCAAGTCTTCTTCAACACATGATGTTCAGTTTGTAAATTATGTTCTAATTTAGAGTGAAATAGACGACGAAGCAGAGTAAGCTTTAGGGCGGGGCCTCCTTGTGATTGACAGGTTATATCCACGGTGTGTCCCTCCCTCGCTTTACCCTCTTGTCCAAATGTGGTCACTTCTGGCTCCCAAAAAAACAAGATGCCAGTAGCCAGAAAGTCAAACCCTCAAAACTGCAGTCCTCCATTTAATGGTTTAATGTTATACAGTCGATGGTCGATCCTTATTTCTTTACAGTAGTACAGTAGTGGACACACAACTACAAAGTTGTAGGTTTAAAAAAAAAAAAAGGTTAAAGCTTATCGTCTATCAGAGCAAATTCAAAATGGTCATTAATCGTTCTCATTGATAAATCACACAGTGGAGCATCTAGCAGCTAAAGAGACTCATGTTCTCTTCATTCTAAATATTACTTTAGCACTAGCCTCCTGCTCATCACATCCCAGCTATACAATACAATAGCCTGATAAATCAAATGCCTCCATGTATTCCACACACGAGTCAACTTCCTGTCGTCCTGTGTGCCGCAGGGTCAGAGTGATCTGCTGCGGGGAGCTAAGATGGACTCCCTGGATGCCCTGAGGCAGCTGGCTCTGGCCTGTGAAGCCTGTGGACTCACCTCCTCCAACTCCTCCTCCACCTTCTCCACAGCCGAGCTGCACTACTCCTCCCACCCTCCGTCTGGCCGGCGAAGCAGCACGCACGGCAATGGACGCATCTGACGAAAAAAAGGGGAGCGGACAGCGTAGGATAACAGAGATGAGGAGATATGAGAGCGAGAGACACAGAACAGAGGACAGAGTGTATCCATTAACACCCTGCAGTGTGTGTGTTGACCAGAGCGGTATCTCTGTTACAGCCTTACGTGAGTTCAAGTCCCTGAAGGTCCAGCCTGCAGAGAGGCTGGTCATGAATGTCACAACTCTCCACGCGGGTTCTTGAAGTTTTGATGTCTCCTGCTTATCTTTCCGTGAGAAAACGTGTGATTCATTGTGACTCTGCAGGTTTCCCTCATTACAGAGGAGATGATAGAAACCTGAATGATCTGTGACGGCAGGTTCACGGTCCAGATGCTCTGCAGAGAATTCAGACAAGATGTTCTCTGCCTCGGCATTTCAGCTTGTCCCCAGGCAACCATTGTGTGTGTGTGTGTGTGTGTGTGTGTGTGTGTGTGTGTGTGTGTTTACAGTGTTGCAATAGGTAGAAGGTGCTTGACAGGATGTGACCCACACAAAGCACACAGTGCAATACTTTTGATCACACACCTGCTTTTGTTTTTAGATGTAACTGCAGTGAATGCACTTGAACTGATTCAGTAGCTTAACATGACAAAACAAAGTGCAGTCCTGGAGCACCTGATCAGTCTGAGAAGGAATTCAAGAAGACGACGGCGACCGCAGTCACGAGCAAAGGTGTCTGTCAGCTGACGTAGTCTAAAGAGCGAGGAGCTTCATCAGGGCGATGGATCAAAACGTCCGCGTCTATCAACGTGTTGCTGCCTTTGTGTTAACGTTTCACTTCACAAAGTTATTTTAACCCAAACAAAAGGTTTTGTTGCCGAAACCTTAAGAAGTTGTAGTTTGTTTTATTTAAAGATGACTTGTGAGCGGCCAGGTGAGCGGCCAGGTGAGCGGCCAGGTGAGCTGCCAGGTGAGCTGCCACCTGCTCTATCAGGTGAGCTGCCACCTGCTCTATCAGGTGAGCTGCCACCTGCTCTGCCAGGTGAGCTGCCAGGTGAGCTGCCACCTGCTCTATCAGGTGAGCTGCCACCTGCTCTATCAGGTGAGCTGCCACCTGCTCTATCAGGTGAGCTGCCACCTGCTCTGCCAGGTGAGCTGCCAGGTGAGCTGCCACCTGCTCTGCCAGGTGAGCTGCCAGGTGAGCTGCCACCTGCTCTATCAGGTGAGCTGCCAGGTGAGCTGCCAGGTGAGCTGCCAGGTGAGCTGCCAGGGCACCAACAAGATGTAGTTTTGTTGCCTAAAGCCACAAAAATAGTTTTGTTTGTGTTAAAACGTTACGTTTGATTCAACGTGTTGCTTTTACAAGTATCAGGTAGTTTGGCCCATGTGGCCACAAAGCTTTTAATCAACCAAGGATGATGTCATCATGAAACCTTTTCCTCTACCTGATGAACGCACACCTTGTCTTCAAACCTGAAGAATAACGTCTAATACGTCGAATTCTTCCAAATCTATCCAACAAAATGTGTCTGTTAATGAATTTCAGATGAAAAATGAAGCTTATCTAAAGGACCCATGAATAATTAGATATTTGGGAGTTTGGATTAATTAATTAATTTACATTCCAGATGTGAAGCTCAAGATTCTGAGGGTGTGTAAACTTTAGAGGACATAAAGATCCTTGAGCACACGTGTCCTCATCTAACTGTACTATAACATGTATTACTGTGTGAAATAACCATCAGCACACACACACACACACATACACACACACACACACACACACACTCTTGTTATCTCCGACCTGACGGCCTTTGAGCCCGTCGTGTTCACTGAGAGGCTGAAACACGAGGAGGTGCAGAGGAGTAATTAAAGCGTGTTGATGCTACATGCACATGTGTGGATCACATAACCTCCTCACTACACCGACATGTGGGCTAACGGACGCTCAGAGTCTGCACGTGTGTGTGTGTGTGTGTGTGTGTGTGGAACAGATCCCTGCAGCATTAATGAAGTACACTGTATTGATGTAGCAATAATAATACGTTACCAGAAGGTCGATGAGGCTGTTGAGGTGGACGTGTGCGGACTGAAGGACTGAAACACAATATAACGTACTGTAAAGCTCAGTGATGCTCGTATGAAAACAACTATGGCGTCCAGCAGGTGCTATTGATGATCGTTGTGCTTACTCGTACGTGATGGCGTTCCTCTTGGCCTTTGAGTGTAACTGTGTTTCTTAATTACCGCAGGTAAAACACCTGATACTCGTTGTGTTAACTCGGCTTTCGTGCTCATATTCTTGTAACTCGCTGCGTTTCAACCAGACTTGACAAAAGTGATTCTGAGCAACGTGCAGGATTTAAATAACCAGATTACATTTTATTCTCTTCTCTGCTGAACGAAACCTCCAACGGGGCTGAGTTTCAGTTTAACACTCCGCTTTTTAACATTTAGGAAATAAAAGCTTTCACTGATGTCATTAGAAAGATTGCAGGTGAGTTTGAACAGTTTGAAAAGAGACATTCTGAATGTTTCTTCTGCAGGACGCAGGACCGACATTGTAACAGATGAGAAACACTGACCACTGAGGTTTACTGACCCGTCTGTGAGTGTGTGTGCAGGACTACTGTGTGTGTGTGTGTGTGTGTGTGTGCACTTATTTCACAGCCTTTCATTTATCTACACATTCCTTTCATTTTGTTTTTCTCGATCGCTTTGGATCATTTCTCGTCTTGATATTCTCATCAAGTGTCTCGACTCTCTTGCGTGTCTGCAAAAGGTTGAAACTCTCCCACAACTTTCCATTCATGCTTCACAACCCTTGAAATGTTTCTTATACACTAAACAGGCAGTTTGGTCTCGATGTCTGTCGTACACAGATAATGAATATGCATATTTATATGTATACGCTACATGTATTTCTGCAGCAATGTGTCTACCAGGAACACTCATCGTTGATCGTCTAAAGTCTTGAACAGTGAGCAGAACACGACGTTCAGGCCACAAACAACGCCTGTATGGCAGTGAATGCTTGACCCTGAAGCCCACCCTGCAGAAATCCCTAGATGGTACTTGGCATCAACAAGGATGAGCATGTCACCAACGCGCACTTGTATGGGGGGGCGCTAAGGGTGGGCGAGAAAACAGCGGTCAGGAGAATGAGGCTGGCAGGTCACTGCCAGAGACACCAAGAGCTGCCAGCCAGCAGACTTGTGCTGTGGGAGCCGACACACGGGCACCGATCACGAGGGCGTCCCGCAATAACATACGTGGATGTACTCAGGGAAGATGCCAGATGCACGTGTGTAATATAATTATGGAGTATTTGATAATTGAATGAGAAGACGTGTTTATTATTACAGAGACAACATTACTCTCTTGCACACACGTGCTGAAACAAATGATTTTAATTCAAGGTTTGAGCCAAAGCAAAAGATACAAACTGTAACTCTCTCACACCTCCACCTGCTCTCCACCCTGTGCTGCAGGTGGGGAGCGTCAGTGTCAGCCACAGGAGGAGGTTAACATAATAACATTTTCCCTTTTTGTTTTGGTGTGTCTGGGAGAAGCTTCTAAAAGTAGACGACATAAATTGAAGCGAAAGCAAAGACGGGACTGGTGTGGGGTTCACTTGTGGTTGTCTGGGCACACCTGCAGAGCTCCGTAATTGGCTGAGAGTGACAGCACCCACTGTGTTGGTCTATTAATAACACTCTGACTTACGGGAGGCCTTTGGGGTGTGCATGCTGGTGTGTCTGATTCCCGTCCTGATGCTGCAAACCGGTTCCCCGACAGTCATTACCAAACCGTTTGTGGTGTTTCCTCACGCGGACAGCAGGAGCTCCACCGCCCCTCAGAGGCAAGCTCATGACGACTCTCTCAAGAGATCTTCTTACCTGCAGGAAGGATCTGCATTAATGATGCATCAGCTCCAGTAACACAAGCCACAGTGTTAGCTTTCTGTGTTCCGGGGGGGTCAGGTGTCGGCCACGACTTAAGTTAAACCTCCTCAGAGTAATTAATTCTGTATCTACAAAGCAGATCTGTGGCCGTGTATTGAGCGGGAGAAATGGCAGCTTGTTACTTCAGACCGACCTTTGCAGTGTGTCAGCCACGCCTCTGGAGCTGGATGATCCTGTCAATCATACCTGTGTTTTCTCTTGATTTCACTTCCTACACATCGTTGTATCTGAAATACACAGATTGAATCTGCTTGTATACCTTCCAGGCAGCTAGTGGTAAGTCAGTTTGCAGTTCACTGTGATGGATCACCTGTCAGCAGTAAGGCGAAGCATATATGATTTGTAGTAAGTGAAGTAAACTTGCAGAAACATCAGTATGATCCCTTAAACATTGAAAACTAGAAGCATTGTCCTCACACACACCTGCTTCACACACACCTGCTCTCACCTGATGATATGTTTACCTCTGCACTGCGGTCGTCCACTCACTACAGTGCTTTATTATGATGTTCAGTATCTTGTTTGTAACCCAATGCTGCACCCTGACACCTGACGTGTGGACTCCTTAACTTCCCTTTATTCCCTTAGAGCGGGGTGTTGCATTGGGCTGCAGTGTATCTCTGTTGCCCACGTGTCTTAAACTAGAGCTAGCTCTCTCTGTGCTCGTCAGTGTGTGACGCTACCTATCTCTGCAGACCAGTGGTCCAATAGTGCTTAACATTCAGTGGAATTGAAAGAGTTGTTTATACCTGTCATAGTGAAGTCGTGTGTAAAGGTGCTTTAGGTTCTGTATAACCCGTGACATCTGCAGTGTCTGCGCTGACCTTTAATCCACTGTTGTTTCCTGCTCTTACACTCTCTGTTTTTGTAAAATAGAAGAAAAAAAGAAAGAAGAAAAAATATTTATTGAAGTGTGTTTTAAAAACCATAAATAAATATAATTAATTAAATGGACCTTGCTTTTATTTTGAAAAGCTACTGTGTTTTCTATCTGACAATTAATCAAATGTAACAAAAGTATGTATCCCAGATTAAATAAAGTTATCTTTTCCTGACCAAAGCCTCGTGTTGCCTCCATTTTATTTGTGTGTATGTGTATATGTATCCCATTTTCATATTTGTCCTCAGGCTCAGTTACAGTTACGCTCACAGGACGACCTTTGACCTCCCGAATAATAATAATAATAATAATAATAATAATCAGTGTGACAGGTCGGTCACTAGATCTGTGAGGTGGGGTAGTTTGTAGTTTGAGATGCAAATGTTTCATTCTTATACAGATTTTTTAGATCTGTTATAAGTTTTTGTCATTTAAGAAACTACAATTTATTTCTGGTCTTTTACCAGAAGACATTTTGAATGTGATTAAAGGAAAAATCACAGGTGTAAAAAATAAATACAATAAAAAAATTAAAAAGATAATAAAAAAATTATAATATATATATTTTTTTTAATAAATAAATAAAATAAAATAAAATGTATCCACGTGCTCAGGTATGATGGACTGAGGGATGTTTCTCTTTCCTCACAAACTATCTTTGAGTGAAAGCACGTCAGTTTATCCAACACACAGCCGGTGAGGATTGTTAATTTAACGGACGAAGGTGTGCACGTGCTACTTCAGAGAGCGTCGGAGCTTCATCCGGGCACAATGTGGAAAATCCGACATGTTTTAAACCCAATTATTCATTTAATTGCCAAAGTTGTGCTGGGGAAGGTTATTACAATAGCTCATGTCTTATTAAATGAATACAGAGCTGGGGAACGTGGATCCTGGGGAATAACTCCTGCCAGGCTGCTGTGAACACTGGAGATGTCCTGCTTCCCCTGTTGGTTCGTCATATCAGGCTCTTCTCTACCCTGAGAAGCTGCTGCTCGCTCTCACATGCAGATGTCCCGTCATGTGTTGGATGATTCTTCATGTGTTTGCATTGGTATAAACAGCATTTTGCTCTCTTAGTAGAAGGTGATGTTGTTCTGGCTTTATGATGTAAACACGTTCTCATGATTCTTCTTCTGTATTATTGGATTAATGTGCTATCTAATATATATTGTTGTATCATATATGTTATATTTTATCCTTGTGTTTTAACGTCTGCAGCCTGAGAACTGACAACTACCTCATAAGGATTTCTAAGCTTCGCCGTCATGTTGCATAATTATATTAATATAGAATCATCTCAGTGTGTGAGATACGAGATGTTATCTGTTATCAAACTGTGGGACTCGCTCCTCAGAAAACCTCTCAACTGCCATACATGATGTCGCTCCGTCTCTCCAGGAGGGGGCGCCACACATCCAGCTATTTGCTTTTGGGTGGATCTCAAAATGATCTCTGAGGTCCGGCAGGTTCTGTGCAGATCTTAGATGATTGATGCTCATGGGGCTGAGTAAAGAGTAGATTCAGGTTACATCAGCTGTTTTAATATCAGCAGATGAACACGGACTCGTGTTGTGCTGGTTTATAGATGCACATGTTGCCTGTAGATGCTTTATGGTTTGTGATGATCCTACAGTTCATCTGTCCATCGTGACATATCTGTAAATGTAGTGATGTGTTGTCTTTTATATCTGAGATGAAGGCCCCCCCCCTCTCCCTCAGGAGGTGTTGGGCAGCAGATGGGAGGTGATGGAACTGTGTGGTAGTGTAGGCGGTGACATGACAGGCTGTCAGGCCCTAATGCAGGCTAACATCTGGAGGCTGTTGGCCACGTCACTTCTTGCCTGCCGGCGGGGTCCTTTAGCCCGGGGCCAGAAGCCACCCTGAGGGACCCACACCCAGGGCCAGACCTGCGCCTCGGAGACAGGAAGCAGCAGCAGGAGGTACAGAAGGAGTCACTTTGCCTTCTGCGTTAAAGTGAAAGCAAAAACAAAAACTAAGCAGTCGTCTTAATCTTAAATTCTAAAGACATTTAGTTTTGGGGAAAATGTCTCTCGGGGATCAGAAGTGGACAAGACTCTCTGAACTTGGGATTTCCAAATCCTGCAAGCTCTCGCTTCCCCGAGAGGGAATCCTGCAGCTTCTGCAGCAGGGGCGTAGCTGCACCCCTCACGCTCCCAGGCCTCCAGCCTGCAGCTCCTCAATGCACTGTGAACTATGTAAAGCTGCGTTAGATCACCCTCAATCTTCCAATCGGTCAAAATCACAGACGGCCTTCAGGTTTTACAATGAAGGACCTCTGATGTGCTGCATCGGGCCAAAACTCTGGCAGGAAAATACATCTAGTTGTAAAATAACTACATGTCTCTGCAGCTTTCGGAAGACATCTTAAACACCATCATAAGACGTCCTCTGTGAGTGGGTGGATGCAGACAAGACTACATGCACAGCAGGATAATACACGGCCCTGTAAAACTGTTAGCGGCGTTGAGGCACTGTGCTATTAGCGCTTCAGGCTCGTCTGCAGCATCCAAGAAGAAGTGCCTCTTGTGTTTTAATGACAGCCCTCACCCAGAGGTAATTTCACTGTGATTAAGGCAGGAGGGGAAGAAATCATCTCTTAAAAGTCTCTAAATTGCATCTTATTTATCCACCTTTTAACATTACAGACAAAGGCACTGCATGTTTCTACCTCTCCTGATTGAACAATTATACTTGAGACATTATCTGGTCCATCGTTATATGAGTATTAAATATGGCACGGAGGAGACGACACACAGTGAAGCTTTGATGCAAATGTTTAGATAAAGGAAATGTTTTTTTAAAGCACCTGCCTAATGCAAACGCACCGTCGTGGTTAACTGTGACAGTCTGTCAGTAACCACCAAACAGACTATTGAACGTGTTGCCGTGTTTGGTTCGGCTGTTCTTGAGGATGACGCCGTTGACTTCGGTGATCCTCCAGGAGGTCAAAGCTTCCCTTTAAACATCTGCACATCTGACTCGTGTAGCGCCACCATGTGGTTGACATTTATTGTTTTGAGTGAAACCAGATGAGATTTGTCACTGTGCACATCGGCCATCAAACAACTTCAAACATTTCGTTTTAATAACTGGGGAGGCAAACCTATTTAAATATGCAATGATTAATTAAGAGGCCTCCAAATTTGGCTTTTAGTGCCAAATATGTCCCCCACCCTCCTGCTGGCTGCTTAACCCTCCACGTGGAAGCACTGCTGCATTGTTGTTATTAAAACCAACAGAAGTACCTGAAGTCCGTTCTCTTTCCCACAACGAAGTACTAAGTTCAGGAACATTCACTGGAAAGTGTGTCTTATTGGACGAATCCCAAAAATCAGTTTCATGAACCCGCGATGTGACTCGTCTCCATCAAATCACTTGTATTGTGTGAGGTGGAAAGTCCCTCCCCCCTACCTGAGCAATCACACGCCGTCTTCACAGACATTGTATTATAATCACAGCCATTCACACAGTTGCTTAAGTTACCTCTGTATTATCCTCCTAAATCATCCCTCCTGCTCTATTCTTTTAATTTATTTTCTCACTTGATTGCACGCTCGCAGACTCATCAATCAGCAGCGACTCGGTCACTTCGTCACTTCAGCTCCTGCAGGAAGTGCTCTGCAAATGACGGACTGTATATTGAATTGTCTTCTTCCCACTCACACACAGACACACTCCTCTAGCTAATGTTGCTAATGTTAATAGCTTGTGCTGCTTTAATTGGTTCCTAAACGCTGTAAGCAGGATTCCCACTGTGTGTTTAATGAACAGGTAGCACTCCATGATTACAGCAATCTCCACCCGCCACCCCACTGCTGCAGAGTCCCTTCACACACACACACACACACACACACACACACACACACAAACAGACATCACACACACACTGTCCCCAGCCCCGTACGCAAATGGACAAAGGCAATTTGCGAGGCTCCTGTGCGCTGCAGGATGCTGGGGGAATTAGAGACGAGGGAGAGAGGGAGCCGGCGACGGAGACAACAAAAGAAAAGGAGGCGAGATGAGCGCTAAAAATGATTACTGGTTTATGAAGGAAGAAGGAATCACTTCATAGCAGTAGGTGATGTGCTCCTGTGTTCCTGTGTGTGTGAGTGTGTGTGTGTGTGTGTGTGTGTGTGTGTGTGTGTGTGTGTGTGTGTGTGTGTGTGTGTGTGTGCGCGTCTTCTTTGTCTTGTTTTGTTGTATTTGACATCCAGAGAGCCTCCGCTTGTTCTTTTTTTTCTTTTTCTAAATCTTCACTTAGATTCATGAAATTATTGAAACAGTTCTCAAGAATAACTTGAGAGACAAAGTTGTCTCCATTCCAATACTCCTCTTCCTCTCCTCTTCCTCTTCCTCTTATCCTTCCCTTTCTCCTCTCCTCTTTTGTTATCTCCTCTCTCACCTTGATTCTTCCTCTCTATATTGTTTCCTCCTCTTATCTCGTTTCTTGTATCCTCTTCTCCCCTCTCCTTTCCTCCTCCTATCCTCTCACCTTATTTCCTCGTCTCCTCCTCTCCTCTCCTCTCCTGTTTCCTCCTCCTCTCCTCTCCTCTCCTCTCCTCTCTTGTTTCCTCCTCTCCTCTCCTCTCCTCTCTTGTTTCCTCCTCTCCTCTCCTCTCCTCTCCTCTCCTCTCCTCTCCTCTCCTCTCCCCCTTGATTCCTCCTCTCTCCTCTCCTCTCCTCTCCTCTCCTCTCCTCTCCTCTCCTCTCCTCTCATCTCTTCTCCTCTCCTCTCCTCTCCTCTCCTCTCCTCTCCTCTCCTCTCCTCTCCTCTCTTCCCCTCTCTTGTTATCTCCTCTCCCCCTTGTCTCCCCCTTGCCCCCTCCTCTCCTCTCCTCCATCTGTTAGTCCTTGTCTATCCTGAGGCACGGAGTCGGATGAAGATGTGAGCTGACAGCCATCTTTGTCTCTTCTTCTCTGACACTGAATGAGTAGAACCAGAGGTGGGTCTCGTTGGAGGCCTGTATATATGTACGGCTGGGTGGCAAACCTCATGCTGTATACATATTTGTTAAAATATTTGCAAGTTGCAAAGTAATCCTCCCCACTCTGCCCTCCCACACATATAAACAGGCCTCTGCCCATCTCAGCTGCCACGGGGGAGATACGATGGGTGAGGTTAGCGAGGAGGGGGATGGTCAGGGCCAGATGCCCTTTGTAAATAAGCAGGGAGTCCTTCGAGGGTTTGACTCACCCGTCCCGAAGGACGCAATCAGGGTGTCCCCCCCTACCTTGTGTAAGGGGTGAGGAGGGGTGAGGAAAGGAGAGGGTCTGGTCTGTATGTGCCTGGTGCTGACACAGAGGAGCTGTGGGTCTAATTCATTAAACCAGCCTTCTAATATAAACAGTCATTCATTTCACTGCCTGACACCGGCCGTCTGGACAATGTGAGGAGCTCCAATAGAACTGCCATACACTGTGTGTGTGTGTGTGTGTGTGTGTGTGTGTGTGTGTGTGTGTGTGTGTGTGCAGGTACAGTGAGGCTAACCAGAGGCCTTCATGAGCCTCGACATGGTTCACAGAGCAACTGAAATGCAAAATCGTATTTTTTTAGAAATCCACATAAATGCAACCCCTCAGTGAAGAGATTGTTTCTGTGCAGGTTGAGTTACAGCGACACGATGACACTGACACTGCTGATGAACTGGTGAACTGGTGAACTGGTGAGGGTCCTCACAGTCACTCACAAACACCAGATCTCAGATACAGTAGCTGCACATTACGGCCAACATTAAGATTGCACTTTCACATTTGAATAAACAAAGCATTGCTTCAGTCCTGCTAATGTTACAAACCCCGGCTGCACAGTTTTAGAACGAACTTCAAAATGACTTCTTCTGCGATGTGAAAAAACACATGTTGAAAGAAATGATATTTAAAGTTAAATGCATCAATCTGGTGCTTTCTGAGATTAGGAGCGGACAGACAATGTCGTTGCTCTTGCAAACATTTTAAACATCAACACATTATATTATATAAATGGTGATGACACAGCAAAGAAGTCAAACCCAGAAGAACTTGTTGCTGGTTTAGGA
>NC_041375.1:791811-839311 GCF_900634415.1 Cottoperca gobio | reverse complement strand
TAGACTGGAGCACTTGACCTTGCACTCTCTTTAAATGTGATGTGATTTCTATAAATACAAAGAACTCAGAAAGTATTAAAACGTTGGAAGCAGCAGCGGTGCCTCCTGCTCCCTCAGTACCTGGTGGCTTCTCTTTACATAACTGTCCTGCTGGAATGAATTTCCTGTTTCACTTTCAGTATAATATCAGTTGTTTAAAGAAGGCAGAGCTGCGAGCTGAGTGACAGCGCAGCCTTTAACTTCTCTTCTCCTCTCAAGGACTCCCCTTCAACTGTTGACTTGAATTAGTCTCCTGCTGCCTTTATTAGCAGCAGCGGTGGAATCAGAGAAGGCTGTCTGCGTGGATCATGGAGGAAGGAAGGAGGAGGGGGGGGGGGGCGACCGCTAAGTGCTTCACTTCTGATCTCTGATGGGGGTCATGGGGTCGCCGCTCAGCCTCACCCTGATGACTTCTGACACCGCATGAGCAACCAAAACCACACACACACACACACACACGCACACACACACACACACACACACACACACACACACTGGATGTGAATTCAAGAGCACAGAGAGCCACATCCGTCGGGACGTTTGGAGAACTGATAGCATTAACTCAAGTACTGCCGCACAACTATCGCTCATAAAGAATTCAAAAGTAAAAGAGCAGCTTCTAAACAAACTTCATTATTCTCGCTTCAGGAAGGAAACCCTGTGAAACTCTGTGCTGAATTATAACTGATAAGAAGCTATTTATAAGTAACAAATAATAATAACAAACATCAGGCTTATGGTGGATGTTTACGGGAAGCTCGCTCTCTAATCATGTCACCAAATTAGCAGTAATTTGGGGTTCTGGATGCAACTGGTCTCATTTTCCTCACTAGTTTATGTCTCAGCGAAGCCGTGTCAGACAAGTTGTAATTAAAAATGAGATGTAATCACGTGTAATACATGTTTTTAACTTCCTGAGCGTCTGATGCTTGGTGGCAGTGCAGGGTGGCACACTGAGGGAGAGGAGCAGTTGCCGTTGCTTTCCAACTTTTGGGTAAAGTTGCTGAATTTGTCCGTCAACTGATCCTTTTAAAGGCTGAGAAACACATGCACGATGCTGCAGAATCTTCTTATTATGTCCCAGTTTGTTCCAACAGGAAGCTGTGTGATGTTTACATTCAGTGACATATTCAAAGCATATCATCAAATGTAAATATTCCACATGTCTTGTGCATCATTTTATACATATTTCCCAAAACCTGCATCTGTGGCGATGTTCAGGGAACAACACCTGTATGTAGGCGAGACGACACGTGACATTATCTTCACTGCCACACACGCTGGATCTTCTCAGAGGAACATCTGCATCTGCAAGTGTACGCTGTAGTTTCTGCACGCTGCCATTTAAAAACAATCTGGGACTAAAAGTTGCTGTTGACGGTACGGCTTCATAAAAATGTCGGGTTTGTTTCAGGATGTCGTGCTAAAGGACTAATCTGCATCTACATGATGTGTCAAAGGCAGGACGGCAGAAATACCAGGAAGCATCTTACAGTATTCTGCAGATTCCGACCCACAATCCTTTGCGCAGCAGATATATGAGCAACACAAAGCGCCGTGTTAGGAAGACGTATCTGCCAACGCCATGCACGTTGCATGCAGCAGCACATTCTCTGTCAGAGCAGCCACAGTCTGTGTGTGTAACCTCTACACCTTCACACCTTTCCACTCTCAGCTCCTCACTGCTGCTTATTTATTGCTGGAACAAAGTGGAAGATAAAAGCTCAGATCCTCCCCCCTCCCTCCCTCCCTCCCCCCCCCCCCCTGCCCAGACTGTCTCCTGTGTGTTTATCTTCTCATCAGGGCTCTTTATTGGTAAATAAGGGCGGCCCGCCCAGCCTGGCCTCTTTCTTTCTCTCCCTTTTCTCTCACTCCTTACGCTCTTACATCTTTCCTTTACTCCATCTCCCCCCTCCTCTGCTGTGCCTCCCTCCTCGTCTCTGTGTGTGGAGTCTAAGTGCTGCTGATATGTGTGTGTGAGTGTAACTATAGCGGCCAGTGTTTAGGCTATTAGAGCCGTCTATTTACAATCTGGAGTTTCCTATTGATTATGTCTGCCTTCTCTCTGTGTTTACACGGGGGAAATAAATAACACATGTCGCCGACTCGCTCTGACTCGACATCTTCTTTCTCCTCCAGCTCTGTCTTTTCTTTTCTTTCTCGACCTCTTGCTCTCTTCTTCTCTCCCCCCGTCGATGCTTTTTAACTGCTGCTCTTTCCCTTTCATGGTTTCCTCACAACTTCCTTCTGTTAGTGTGGCTTTGAGTTCACATGCAGATTTTGAGCTTGTCTGAGCAGTTTGTAAACAGACACACAAGCGAGGGAGATACGTTCCCCTCGTGTATGTATACGTATCACTCAATGCATCAGCATCGGGTCACACACACGGTGCATGCACACAGTGAGCACAGTGAGCACAGTGAGCACAGTGAGCACAGTGAGCACAGTGAGCACAGTGAGCGGAGACAGCTGCAGGAGACCCTCAGTGATGGATGCATCCGCAGACCTGCAGCACACATACACAGCGTGTGCTCCCTGCTGCCACCCCCATTGTGTTTCTTCATGCCTCTCTCATGGGGAACAGTCTGACCTTCCACCCCCGCCCTCCCTGCTTCTTCTGCTCAGATAGCCCCTCTGATAACACTGGAGCTCCATGTGAGCAGCAGGCAGGAGCCAGATCGCTGGTGGTGGGAGACGCATTCAGAACAAGTGAAGAAGAAGCATTCATAATGATGAAGAGTTATAAAGAGTTAAATGTACCTGAATCAAATCATGACGTTAAAGATGTTTTATATATAAGACATTATAAAAACTTCTCTTTAAATAATATTTAGTCTTTTCCACAAAATCTTTGAATATTTAAATATCGTATATAAGTATATAAGTATATTAGTATATAAGTATATAAGTATATAAGTATAATTAGTATATTAGTATATAAGTATATAAGTATATAAGTATATAAGTATATAGTATATAGTATATAAGTATATAAGTATATAAGTATATAAGTAAAAGTATATTAGTATATAGTATATAAGTATACTTATATATTAGTCTATAGTAAGTATCTAAGTATATTAGTATATAGTATATAAGTATATAAGTATATTAGTTATCTTAGTATATAAGTATATAAGTATATAAGTATATTAGTATATAAGTATATTAGTATATTAGTATATAAGTATATAAGTATATAAGATATAGTATATTAGTATATAAGTATATAAGTATATCAGTATATAAGTATATTAGTATATAAGTATATAGTATATAAGTATATAAGTATTATTAGTATATAAGTATATAAGTATATAGTATATAAGTATATTAGTATATAAGTATATAAGTATATAAGTATATTAGTATATAAGTATATTAGTATATAAGTATATTAGTATATAAGTATATTAAGTATATAAGTATATAAGTATATAAGTATATTAGTATATAAGTATATAAGTATATAAGTATATAAGTATATAAGTATATTAAGCTATATAAGTATAAGTATATAAGTATATTAGTATATTAGTATATAAGTATATAAGTATATAAGTATATAAGTATATAAGTATATAAGTATATAGTATATAAGTATATCTATAAGTATATAAGTATATTAAGTATATTAGTATATAAGTATATTAGTATATAAGTAATATAGTATATAAGTATATTAGTATATAAGTATATAAGTATATAAGTATATAAGTATATAAGTATATTAGTATTATAAGTATATAAGTATATAAGTATATAAGTATATAAGTATATAAGTATATAAGTATATAAGTATATAAGTATATAGTAATTAGTATATAAAGTATATAAGTATATAAGTATATAAGTATATAAGTATATAAGTATATAAGTATATTAGTATATAAGTATATAAGTATATTAGTATATAAGTATATAAGTATATAAGTATATAAGTATATAAGTATATAAGTATATAAGTATATAAGTATATAAGTATATAAGTATATAAGTATATTAGTATATAAGTATATAAGTATATAAGTATATTAGTATATAAGTATATAAGTATATTAGTATATAAGTATATAAGTATATAAGTATATAAGTATATAAGTATATTAGTATATAAGTATATAAGTATATTAGTATATAAGTATATAAGTATATAAGTATATAAGTATATAAGTATATAAGTATATAAGTATATAAGTATATAAGTATATTAGTATATAAGTATATAAGTATATAAGTATATAGTAGTATATAAGTATATAAGTATATTAGTATATAAGTATCATAAGTATATAAGTATATTAGTATATAAGTATATAAGTATATAATAAGTTATATAAGTATATAAGTATATAAGTATATAGTATATTAGTATATAAGTATATAAGTATATAAGTATATTAGTATATAAGTATATAAGTATATTAGTATATAAGTATATAAGTATATAAGTATATTAGTATATAAGTATATAAGTATATAAGTATATAAGTATATAAGTATATAAGTATATAAGTATATTAGTATATAAGTATATAAGTATATTAGTATATAAGTATATAAGTATATAAGTATATTAGTATATAAGTATATAAGTATATAAGTATATAAGTATATAAGTATATAAGTATATTAGTATATTAGTATATAAGTATATAAGTATATAAGTATATTAGTATATAAGTATATTAGTATATAAGTATATAAGTATATAAGTATATAAGTATATAAGTATATAAGTATATAAGTATATTAGTATATTAGTATATAAGTATATAAGTATATAAGTATATAAGTATATAAGTACTGCACTTTCACTTTAATAATTCAATGTTCTGCTACTTAATGCTTCAGCTCACAGGGAAATGTTGTACTTTTTACCCCAATAAGTTACAAGTTACTTTGCAGATTCAGATTAATAATATCAAATATTATTAATAAATACATTATTAGGAGTTGTTGTAGTTTAGAGAAGACGTTATTGTTCCTCTGGAGGGAACTCCACAGAAAGAAATATGTAAAGCATTAAAGTGATGAACACATGAATGTTTCAATGAAGAATGAGACTTTTTATTTTGATACTTTAAGTACATTTAGCTGATTATACTTTTGTACTTTTCTCAAGTAAGTTTTGGGGTTTTTAGGACATTTTTTAACTAGAATTAGATTTTAATAACTTTATATAGTTTGATCTATAGCATGAATAATCATTTATAAACGGATTATTAAACTTTAACCTGTAAAGTCATTTGATGGTCGAAGTATTCAGGATTCAAAATATTCTATTACAGGGAAATTATAGTATTATAATATATAGAGGTATATATATATATATATATATATATATATATATATATATATATATGTGTGTGTATATCATAAATGGATTTTTTTATATTTAAAAACTTGTCTTTCTCAGATTTTCTCACAACTTTCCTTTAAACATTCTCCAAAGCAAATTAATTTGACGTGTAATTTATCTGATATTAATATAAATCACAAGAAATACTCAAAACTGAATTTATCACATCTTATAAATAAGAGTTTACTTTTTTGTGTGCAGTGTGTGTGTGTGTGTGTGTGTGTGTGTGTGTGTGTGTGTGTGTGTGTGTGTGGTGTGTGTGAGAGTGTGTGCATGTTGTGATGTGTGTGAGTGTGTGTGTGTGTGTGTGTGTGTGGTGTGTGTGAGTGACGTGTTTGCATGTTGTGTGTGTGTGAGTGTGTGTGTGTGTGTGTGTGTGAGTGAGTGTGTGCATGTTGTGTGTGTGTGAGTGAGTGTGTGCATGTTGTGTGTGTGTGAGTGTGTGTGTGTGTGTGTGTTGTGTGTGTGATGTGTGTGTGAGTGAGGTGTGTGCATGTTTTGTACGTGTGTGTGTGTTGTGTGTGTGTGGGTGTGTGTGTGTGTGTGTGAGTGAGTGTGTGCATGTTGTGTATGTGTGTGTGTGTGTGTGTGTGATGTGAGTGTGTGTGTGTGTGTGTGTGTGGGTGTGTGTGTGTGTGTGTGTTGTGTGAGTGAGTGTGTGCATGTTGTGTATGTGTGCGTGTGTGTGTGTGTGTGTGTGTGTGTGTGTGTGTGTGAGTGAGTGTGTGCATGTTGTGTGTGTGTGAGTGTGTGTGTGTGTGAGTGAGTGTGTGCATGTTGTGTATGTGTGTGTGTGTGTGTGTGTGTGTGTGTGTGTGTGTGGGTTATTGTCTGAGATGAAGCGTGTTTACAGCAGAGCATCTTGAATAACAGGTCGGCGGCTGTAACTGGAGCTGCTTGTGTGGATGCGCATGTGGAGAGTTGTGCTCTGTAATACAACCTTTGTTATCCCAGAGTGACACCACAGATTTTGACCAGCAATCAAATAAACTTTGTCTCGGGTTCTTCTGCGGAAGAGAACGCGCCGCAGAGGTTTTGAGTCAGAAGGCATTTGGGTGCATAAGAGCAGTGAAGCCTCACAGAGGGAGGACAGCGAGGTGGAAGCTTCCCTCGGTGGCCAACAGGGAGCAGTAGAGCCCTGGTGAAGCTCGTGGGTCTAACAGCGTGATTGAACTGCTCATAAAAGTCTCTCCTCACCTCTGCTGGCGTCTCCTTTTGGCCCTCAGCACCCAGAACCCTCCAATCAGGCCGAGGTGTGCTGGGAAACATCTCTCAACGATATGCACTTGCGGCCTGTAACACATGTGACTGCTGCACATCTGTGTGTGTGAAGGAGAGAGAAAGTGACATCGACCATATTTGAATCTCATCATGCATTTTGTTTTTCTGTTTCTTCCTGTTGTTTTCCATGTGAACTGTATCTGGTGGCCTCGCAGCCGCCGCAGACATCCCTCCAAATGACAGTCTAATCAGAATACATGTCCGTGTAAAGCGGCACCAGTCATTACTCTGCTAAGTATAGGATCGCCGCTCTGCTCCGCCAAATGTTTTATGATAACCAGTGTGTGTTAAAATATGTGTGCTGTGGGATTTTATCTGCTGAGGATCGAGCGTGAGGGGAAGTCACGGTGGCTGCTGAGCACGAGCAGAGTTTAAGAGACGGACCAGCTCGGGAAGCAAAGCTTTCACGTGTTTCAACACTTTTACTTCATCATATCTGAAGTTAGCGACGCTTTCAAATCAGCGCACATGATCATTTAACTAATGACTAATAACAACATTAAAGTCATTTAATAACCACAATAGATCCAATATTACAATATATTTGACCACATACCTTGATATGGATATTGTTGGGTTGTTACAATATCCATAATCTAAGATGATATCTAGTCTCGTGTCACAATATTGATATATTATCAATATGTTGTCGAGCTCTAAACAAAAGTGGCAAATATTCTCCGGTATCAACTTCTCAAATGTGAAGATTTGCTGCTTTTCTGTTTTTTTATATAATTTTAAATGAAATATCTTTGATTTGTTGGACAGACAAAACTATTAGACTCTTGTGATTGACATTGTTTATTATTATTTTACATTTTATAGACTGAACAATGAATTAATAGTTCAAAAAATAAGAATGAAAACATTAATTTGTTACAGATACTACAATCAATATCGTTCCTCCTGTCAACACTGGCCGTTCACAGATCCCTTTGCGACATGTTTGTGTTGGAATATGTTGCAAAGTTGATCTATAATAATAATAATAACTTGATTTGTCCAACTTGTATTAGCTTCAGATAAACGTTTTGCAATCCTATGAACGTCCGACAGTGTGTGGAGCTGTGGGGGTGTGAGTTTGTGCAAGCTGTCTGAAAACACACATGTAACTGCCCCCGCTGGTCCAGCCTGCTTCCCCCGGCCGACACCTCTCACACCTCCCTCAGCTCTCTGTCCATGTCGTCACATCTTTCCCAGGCTCCAGCCTCGGGTCTCTCCTGCGGCTGAGGCCGGTCTGGGCAGGAGGCTCGGAGAAAACCAGAGCTGACCCACATAGGCGCCTTCAGTCCGGGCCAGCCAGAGCGCCTTTTCTGTCCCACTGCAGACCGTAAACACTGGACAACAACACAGAGGAGGGAGGGGGGGGGGGAAACCACAGGGCTCAGACGGAGACGAGCCGTCAGACGTCCCCGCACACGAGAACACACCAATCACCAATGTGCCAACGATGCTTTAACTGTAGCGTTAGGAAAAAGAATTCCCTGCACCACTCTCACTTCCTGTTGGAAAAACTCTAAAACACACGGTGGTCACACTCTGAACCGCTTTTATTTTTAGTTCCTCAATAGTGGATACTTACATGTTTCACTGGGAAAGCAATGATGTGCACACACACACACACACACACACACACACACACACACACACACACACACACACACACACACACACACACACACACACACACACACACAGTAATTGTTACTTTAATTTCACTCTAATGTCAAATCCATTCATTGCCTGTTTATGTCTAATGCAAAGCTTTGGGTTTGGGTCACCTTCTTATTATAATTATTATTATTTTAATCTTGGCTCAGTCTTAAGCTACGTTTGCCGCCCTGACAGCAACAGACTGTAATGAGAAGCTGGATGTGTGTATAAGTCATATTATCTGTAGTTTAACGTCGACTTGGGTCCGTTATATCTGCAGATGTTATGTACAGACACACAGTCTGGTCAGAAGCCCGGATCTCGATCAGAAAAGAAAAACCCAAGCTAATGATAGACATTCATAACCATCTATTGGTTTTCTACATTTTAAATGAATATGAATTAAATAATAGCGATTAATGCAATTCCCTTTGAGTTTGACTTGTGATCGTTGACGCTTGTCATTAATTCATGCAGATTCTGAGCCGGTTCTGCACCACAGTTATTATAAATACTGTATGTTTGGTAAAATATACATACAGGCATTAATAGAAGCATTAGAGGCTCCGTCATTCCTTTTGATTCGCTCGGTGGACTTATTGACATGCTGATCAAATAAAGTTGTCTAATAGATACCTGCGAGATGTGCAGGAAAGTTCTTATTCTAGTCGGTGAGAACTGAACGTACAAAGCTCAGATAATGAGTTAGGGAGAGGTTGGTTAATAGTTTGGATTTAAGAAGCGACTCGAGGAGATATTAGAGTTTGTCCTCAAGTTTCTGTCTAATGAAAGACATTTTAAACCCCAGGTCAGGTGAGGTCAGGTGAGGTCAGGTGAGGTCAGGAGATAGCGTGAGAATCAGTCCCTTTTTTATTATATCCATAACCACCAGATTCTCCATAAAGAAGATCCCCATAAAATACCTCCTCATCTCGATCATTACCCGCTGCCTGAAAACAATAACGCTGTAAAACACTTTTATTTTTTACTGGAGTTGTAAAAAAAAAAGTACTGCTGAACATGTATTTCATTTTAATGGAGACGCTGCTTTATAGACGGTGGTCATATGAGAGCCATCAATAGGACGAGGCGAGAGTTCACGGGGGATGGATGTGCAAACACACACACACACACACACACACACACACACACACACACACACACACACACACTCACATGAGGATTGATTGATGGGGCCCAGAACACACAGAGAACAGACCTCTGGGGTTGGAACATGACCCAATAGATTCGTATTGCCTTGCTTGCTACTTAACCTGCTGCAATTAGCGGACAGGAAAAGGTCTGGTCACTGAAAATGTAATCACGAAATTAGCTGCGTGATACATCAACCCAACGTACGTCTATTAAGTCCGGGTTATGGATGCAGCATTTGTTCATATCAGCGTTGAGGATGGCAGATAATTGGGCACACTAATTCGGTAATGCTTACAAATGGTCAAATTACATTGAGCAACGTTGATGAAGGCGCAGCGTTGGACATTGTGGGCACACATGCACAGCAAAGCATGCAGTCAGTTGTTCATTCATACACACACACACACACACACACACACACACACACACACACACACACACACACACACACACACACACACGTTGGTGTCACACCATCGGGGGTTAAAGTGTGGGTTTGGTTACACACTGTATTGACAAGTGACACCACTCATAAAGCAGCGCTGTCATTAACTGTAACGTCGTCTGTCAATACATCACACTCACCCGTCGTAAAGCACATGGAAAGACATCGGCGCTGGTTATTACGCACTTTAAACCTTGAACAGACTATAAAACATTGAAATTACGAGAAGAGTATCAGCCGTTAATTCTTTATGAGAATTTTCTTTGTACCACCCTCCGCTAATAAACTTACATACATATAGCTAACTGCTTATTCTTCAGAACAACTCCAGTCGGCTGCAAAGTTCTGATCGCACAGCAGGTTTGCAGGGGCGTCGCTGAGATACAACAGACAGCGACTTCTGTAACCTTTATTTTCATCATCGGTTAATCGGACGATTATTTTCCCGATGAATCGTTTGATCTATTAAAGTGACGACAGACAACATGTTTGCTTTATTGTAATAGTTGCAGAGTAATCGACACCATCAGTGTTTAGCTTGGTTCCCTGTGAAGGTTCGTATATTACGCGGATGTACCTGTCGTTCCATTCATGCTAATAACGAGGGTCCGCGTCCATCTGGCGTCCCGAGCACGCGCATTTACCGATCCATGCGCCATGTTGCCAGAAGTTTAACATCATTGTGTCATTGTGTCTTTAACGCTGCATAACGTTAACTGGGAAAAACGCAAAAGAGGCGAAGAGAAGAAGAAGAGTGAACAAAGTTGGGACCAGATCGTTTAAACGACAAATGAATTCTAAAAATAGCTGCTGATTAATGTTTCTGTAAATCCACACATTGATTTATATGTTTCAGCTTTAATAGATCGATGGATCTTAACTTCTTAAAGCTTCCTCTTTATATGCAAAAACAA
The DNA here is from genome assembly GCF_900634415.1 of Cottoperca gobio. NCBI lineage: Eukaryota > Metazoa > Chordata > Actinopteri > Perciformes > Bovichtidae > Cottoperca > Cottoperca gobio. Next base: position 828,462 of record NC_041375.1, on the reverse strand, counting down.
TATGTCCTCTCAGTGTTTCCTGCTTTATGAGATAATAAAGCATTTTGTAACCTGTTTTCACAAAACATATTATATTAGCCGACGTAAATCAGCGAGAACAAGTGAAAACACATCTCCACTGCACTACCTGCTGCCCTGCATCAACCTCACTGTGCTTTGTAAAGTATCCACAGCCGCTGCTACACACCACTCTAATAACACATGGCAGATCAATTTATGACTGAATACGAAATGTCTCATGCACACATGACCCTATGGCTGCCTATTTAACCTAATATAACTAATATGAGCTCCATATATCACTTATTACTGATATGGAATCAATACTGGATTCAATTAGCTAATGATGCTGAAAGGTACTTCCTGGATCCATGCGGATTACTGAGCTTTCACTGGACGTTGCTCTCAATGTTTATTCTAATTTGTTTTCTCTTCTTCTTGTTGTTTGATGTTTTCCAAAGAATCCACATTTCACACAGTAAAGTATTGAGTCATGTAGATGGTGAGTGATGAAGGGGGTGACTGTTGGGGCTCAGCTAGTCGCTTCCTCTGGAGGTATGTAAAGGACAGCAAAGCTTCATTATCAGTCACTTATTAACCTCAACTTCATCCATTATAATCATGGATCTTACAAGGGTGGACGGTATTATCCCACTTCATGCAAACACCAGCTCTTTATTAACTTGTATTTCCTGTTCGTACGGTGCGATTACTTAGATTCAATGCAAAGACGATGCAATGAAGCGAACACGCACATTTACATACAAGCGCAAAGATTTCAGCCTTTCAGTGTCTTTTGTGAGTTTAAATCTGAATAAACGACACACTGCTGTGTAATGAAGTCTGGATGAATCATTAGCTGATCCAGATTCATGCAAGTTTGTGTTTTTATTGGTTACACAAACAGTGAGTATCACTGCTGCATTACTCCAGATACCTTCCAGCCAATCAGAATCCAGAAGTCTCAGTGTTGATGGAATAAATAAATACTTGTACAACCACAACGTCCAAGCCTTACGCATCCTCCTCTCTCCATCTATGGAGGGAAATGCCTTGTACCTGGACTAAGAAGTGGAATCACCACTGGAGCATGTTCCGCTCCAGCACAGCGTGTTGTTCACATGGCGTTTGCAGCGCCGAGGCTCAGACCGTAACCGCTCAGACAAGAGCATTAGAAGCAGTTTGTGGAAGGTTTTCATTCGATCGTTGCCAAACGTCTGGATATCATCAGGCCTGCTGCCTGCTCTGTAAACACAGTGGGCATTGAATACATTAGTCCCTGCATCGATTTGAACCTTTCCTTGCAAACACTGGCTCTCCACACTGCCCTCCTCCTCCACCTTAATTCTGTTTCTCAATTTAACTTCCCTTTTTCAGCTTCTCCTTCTCCCCCCCCCCCCCCCCCACCCCGCTGTCAGTCATTCTCACTCCTTTCCACTTCTCCTCTTTTAAGTATTTGAAATATTAAATAAGATGTGGAAGCATGGCTTTAACTGCAGTTTGTGGGAAATTCCTGTAAATTTAATCCAAAAGAAGCAAAGTGTGATGAGCTGACCTTCATGTAAGAGGCGCTCCCACTTGGGGGTCCTAGCAGCTTGATGGTGTCCATGCTGATTGCCTGCTTGGCCTAATTGCAGTAATCGTTTTACCTGTAGTGCAAATGGGCTGAATATTTGACACACACACAAATGACGATATGTACAGGTCTAATGACAATCTGGGGACCGTCACCCCACAGATCATTTCTTCTTCTTTATATCACAAAAGACTAAAAAGACATAGAAGAAGAAGCGCGTTGTTAATTCTCCACCGAAGCTGCAGCGGTTTCTGCTTCACACACTTATAGACTAACTTAAGACGCCACCTTATTCGGCCTTTGTGAAATCATTGGCCCGTCTTTGTTCTTAGCTTATTGAAGAAAACTATTATCTCCAGACATGAAGCCAGCGGCTCGAGAAGAGTCGTGTAACCTGAAACAAAAAACCAAGACAGACGGGAGGTCTGTTCATTTATTTATGTATTACTGTAAAGCTCTGTTGATTTGTTACTCAGGCCTCAAGCTTGTGTTTCATATTTATCCATATGTGTGGGTCTGACAATTTATGTGACAATTTAAGTGGCTGCATCCTTGTGTGTGTGTGTGTGTGTGTGTGTGTGTGTGTGTGTGTGTGTGTGTGTGTGTGTGTGTGTGTGTGTGTGAGTGGACGGGGTTGAGGCAGGTCCAGGCCTGTGGTGGTAGGTGGTGGTTGTTGTTGTTTGGCAGGCTGTCCTGTCGCCTCAGCTCTGGTCTGATCAGCACCAACAGACCCGGTTAACGCTGAGCCGAGAGTGCAAAAGCATGTCAAGCAACACACAGCTGTTTACACACCAGGCCACAAACACTCCACACCGACACGCCTCGCTCCTGATGAATAATACACACACCACCAGACGGCCACTGCTGCCTGCATCTACTGTGTGTGTGTGTGTGTGTGTGTGTGTGTGTGTGTGTGTGTGTGTGTGTGTGTGTTAATATATAGTTTGAAGTGTGAGTTATTGTTGAATATTAGTAGTTCCCAATCGGTGGTGTCCAGACCCCTAAATGCTGCTAATATGTAGCAGAATAAGAAATCTGAAAATACATATTTCTGCTTCTCAAAGTAATATTAATTCAGTTTTCTGTTAAAATGTTGGATAGTTTTGACATTTTAAGACTCTAACAATGAAAATAAGTCACGCTGGGTAATCTCTCCACAACTCGTCGACACATGTGACCTGTGGAGGAGATGCAATCCTGCTTTGCTTTGTTTTAAAGGAATAGTTCGACATTTTGTTGAATACTCGCTCGATATTACGACTGCAATTAACAATTATTTGCATTATCGATTAATCGTTTGGGCTATAACATGTTCCAGTTTCTCAAAGTCCAGGGTGACGTCTTTAAATGTCTTCGAGAGGCTGAAAACAGCTTAAAACATGACTCTTATTATTAATCGGTTATCGTTACAGCTCTAATTAATGCCACTCTCTCACAGCTGCCCGTTAAATACAAAGAGATTCTAAGTATAAGGACTTAAACCATCATAGTTTCATATTTAACATAGAGGTACGGGAGGGAATTTGATATGTCATAAGGCAGAAGCTGTTCTAGGTTTCAAGGCGACTGTGATTCTCGCATTAAGTCACACTTTTAGGACATATTCCCCAAATTCAGCTTTAATATTTGAGTCTTTAAAGCATGGGATGAAGAACGTCGGCTCCATCAGTTCGAGTCTCGCTCTGTAATGAAACCAGCCGAGCGAGTCGAGGCATCTGGACACGAGCAGCTCTGCAGCACGGATGGAGTTAAAATGCAGCGAGGGGGAAGAAAGGGTCTGCTCAGGGAGAAAAAATAGAAAATGCTGCGATCTCCTTTATTGTTGAGTTTAATTAAATTTTCAGCTCTAATTACAATTAAGCCACTTAGTATGTATAATAATGTTTGCATCACAGAGCAGCACAGATGCAGTCCATCAACGCAATTAAATATTAAAATGGCTATGGCTGTATTAATAGCAATGTGGTGTGCTAGTCACTTTGTGTGTGTGTGTGTGTGTGTGTGTACACAAGCAAAGCCAGTGAACAGGGGCCTCCCTTGGTACTGGTGCTGTCGCCTGGAGACCTGCGGTGCCGTCCTTAGTGCCACCAGTGAGCCCTCTGCGTACCTGACCTATATTCACCGCAGCGCTCCGTGTGCCAGGAAAGCTTCACTAAATGGGTAAAAACACAGTGTGGATGAAAAATCCCCCCCGCTGCAGAACCAGCGTACTGTAAGTCTAATGCAAAATTAGTGTTTTGGTACAAAATTATTCATGACTGCACATAATGAGTGCGTTTTTAAGTCAACGTGATGATTTGCTTGATTCACCTCTGCTCTCACCCCCCCCCCTCTTTGATCGTCTTGTTTTTGAGAAAAAAATCTTTGCTCATCTTTTCTCTACATGATGACACACACACACACACACACACACACACACACACACACACACAGGCTGCACGATGTTTCCTTTAGCATCGACGCTGACATGTACAATTCAACCCAAACACGTCGTGCTGCAACTTCTTTGGCGTTTGATACAAAAGGAAAACTCCCAGGGTTCTCATGTCTTTTAAAGACGTCACCTTGGACTTTGAGAAACTGCGATTTTATGACATTTTATACGTCGGAAAAGAATCGATGAATCCAGAAAATAACCTGCAGAGGATAATGAAAATGATGCATGCTCAGAGAACCACCCATTACAATTGTTCTCGATCAAACAACCAACGCAGGCCGCGCTACTCGTCGACCACAACTTTAAATTGGGAAAAGTGGGTTTCAAAAAGAAAGGTGACGTCACTTGTATGGAAATATTTTGGCTACTGAAAGGATGACGAGCAAAAACAGAGAGATTGACAGATTGACAGATGTTGTTGTCCCTCTCAGTGGACATGTGTCTTCAGCTTCTCTCGAGCTCAGTACAAGTGCACGCGATACTTTGTCGACATCTGCTGAAAATTCCCATATTTTTCTCGTGCAGGACGTTTGTTTTCAAATCAAATCAAACTTAGGGAGGGGAGGAGAGAGGAAGAGAAGGAAGAGAGCAGGGAGGTGTCCCCCGGCAGTCTAAGCCTATAGCAGCATAACTAGGGGCTGATCCAGGGTAAGCCTGAGCCAGCCCTAACTATAAGCTTTATCAAAAAGGAAAGTCTTTAGCCTACTCTTAAATGTGGAGAGGGTGTCTGCCTCCCGAACACAAACTGGAAGCTGGTTCCACTGGAGAGGAGCTTGATAACTGAAGGCTCTGGCTTTGTTGCAATGTGACTTTTTCCCCCAATATTGTGCAGCCCTAACACATACGCAGCATTTCCCCCTCTCATCCTGCATTATTTAGAGAATCAGCGCCTACAAACATGGTAAACAAGAGTGTGTTGGGTTGTGTGAGGCGATAATGGGCAGTGCGCTGAAGCCATGCAGGAACACAGACGCTCTTTAGCATCCAAAAGTCTTTTTTTCCCTAAACTGTCATGAGATCAAACTTGATAACTTATCTGATTTACACACAAGTACATGCTGCTGCAGACTGGCTGTTTGCATGAGGTTGTTAACGGAAGGGAAATGCAGAACACAACAATCCAAACTGTGGTGGAAGAAGTATTCAAATGCTATAAAGATACAAACAGAGAAGTATTAGCAGTCAAGTGATGTCAGTCAGCCATCTTTAAATATGTGTTTATATGAGTAATAGCTGTCTGCTTCAGTTAAACATCATCAGTGGTGGAGGAAGTATTCACATCCTTTACTTAAAGTAAAAGTGCTAATACAACTACTACTACTACTACTGCATTGGAAATATTACTTACATTGTGTAAGTGTATTAGAAGTACTCAATGCAGTTACACTATTATATATTATATAATTAAATGATTATTAATTATTATTATTATTATTTGTAAAAATTCAGAAAATAATATGAAATGCCGTCAAATTATTACAAATTTATTACAATTATTTATATTATTAAATGGAGAAAATCTTTTCTTTTGAGAAGCTGGAAACATTAAATGTTTTTGCTCAAAAACTGCTCGTCGAAAATATTTGGAAATCATTTTTTATGTTATAAATTCTTGTTTTTTACGTGTGTTCGTAGCTTCAGCTACCAGATAACAGTAGTGGAGTACAATGTTCTCAAGACTCAAGTACTTCAAATGTGTACTTGAGCACAGTACCTAAGTACAAATACTTAGTTACATTCAACCGTTAAACATTATTTCATATGTGTTGCTGGCTAAGCGGCCAGAATCACTGCTATAAAAGGATTTCTTCAGCACTTCTTCATCGACTGTGTGATGGACGGACGAATGATTCTCTAGACTCTACATGCAGCCAAACATCTTGTATGTGTTGACTTATTGAAGATGATGTGCCAGATGTTTTTGTGCAGCCATTCCTCCATGAACTTGTTTCCTTATATCTCATGTTTCCTTGATTTTAATGAAGTTATTATGGGTTATATTGGGGGTCAGTAAAACACGCTTAGAGTAAATGAGTAAAAGTCCTCAGTATGCATTAAAGCGCTCTGAGTGTCGACTGTAATCAGCAGTTTATGGTTTTAGTGGGTCCAGGTGGGGAGATTTCAAATCATAGTTGTATCGCTTCATCATTTTCATCTGTAATATTCAGCACGTTATCATATTTTACTACAGCTGTTGAAAATATAATGCAGGAAAAAGTTCAATATTCCCCTTTTAAAATGTAGAAGTGAAATCCTACCTCAGACCTATACTTAAAAATGAATAAATGTTGCTCTCCACACACGCAATGACACGCTGATTTGTGGAAATATGCATCTTCCGGCCAGTTTTAGACGCGTATGGAGATGGCTGCAGGAATGTGTGTGGAGAGCTCAGCAGTAAAGCGACTGGGCCTGCGCCTGATAAATATAGCCGCCGCGGAGCAGTCTAAATACAAGGCTCTTCTCTGCTGTAATAGATGGGTGTCGCTAACCTATGGTGCAATCACGCTAGATTCCATAGAAATATTTCTGCACAGTGGCAAACAAACAAAGCAAAAAACAAAAGGCAATGCTAATCATGAGGCACGGCGAGGCGTCTGTGGCCAGGGCGGTGAGGTGGTGTGTGTTTGTGTTTGTGTGCAGCAACGACTGTAACAACCAACACTGACCCTGATGGACCAATGTGTGTGTGTGCGGTTACTTTATAGGATGTGTGTACGTGCAGAGTGAATAGGGAGATATTTATGACCAGGGATTATCCTGAGGACACTCTGCAGAGTCCAAAGGTCGCTCTGCTGTCTGTCTCTCTGTGTTTCTGGGCGCATCATTAACCAACATTTAACTGCTGGCTTATGAGTACAAATTAACAACGTGGGCCGTCCTCTTGTGTATAAGTCACACAACAACACCCGTCCAATAACGTCGCTTCCCTCCAATATCCGGACTGTTAAAACACTATTTATCCACCAATGAAATGCAAAACAAGTAATCCTCCGATAAAAGTGCACTTGGTCACCTTTGTCAAATAAAGCTCACAGGTGTCCATGCACCTTCGAAATAATTTGGATGTGCTTATGGAGGCTGTTTTGTCTGACACACACACACACACACACACACACACACACACACACACACACACACACACAGAAGTCATCAGCTGCCACAGCCTGTGGTGATTTGTAGGGCAGCTGTTGTAATACAGTGGGTTGAAACAGTTTACACACACAATTACTATTAATACCAAAGGCACATGCGCCTCCGCTCTTCATCCTGCTCACACTCTGCCATCCTTTAGACGTGAAGCGCGACTGATTAGGCTGCTGTGTGTGTGTGTGTGTGTGTGTGTGTGTGTGTTTTCAGTGTGTGTGTGTGTTTTCATGTATGTTTGAGGGAGAAAGACGGAGCTAAGAGGCAGGAGGCAGCGTAGCGTGAGGGACACACCTGTTAGGGACGCACACAAGCACAGGCCCAGACACGAACACTCACAAATACTGAGCGGCTCACAGGCAAAGTTATCACACAATAGGAGAATTGAGTGACCCTGCAAGTGGAGTGTGAGTGGGCTGAGATAAGAAGGATGTAAAGGGTCAGTCTAGGTGGGATTAGTCTCACAAACCAGTGTGTTAGTGAATTATGATAATCATTTTTAAAAGCAGGTGTGTTCCTGCTTTAAAGCAGAAGTTTCTTTTCTTTCGAGCATGCATCTTAAGTACAACGCACATAACTGGCGGTAAAAACCCAAATGACTTATATATATTACATATTGCATCGGCCTAATTCTGAGTGTCCAATCTGAATACGCTGAATACACGATGAGTAACAGTGAAACATTAGTGTGCATGTAAACGTGGTCACTGCCACAGTATTATTGTGTGTGTTATAAAACCTTTAACTTTGCTGCTACTGCCTCTCACACACTCCTTCATACAGCAGCTGCTTCAGTCCATGTGCAGCAATGAAATCTCATAAAAACAAGACTCAGATCATAAAGTCCTACCACTCTGACAAACCTGCAGTGCTGTATGAGTCCAGTAATCAGTGACTTGCTGCTGATCTGACCTCGTGTTAGTGTCTCTCTGTGAACTCATTAATTCTGTCACTTTCTCTGCACTATCGCCCGATATGTGCTCTCCCAGATTACCCTAATCCTCTCTTGTAGTGCAGTTTCCTTTCACTTTTGTCCTTCATCTCTCTAATGTTCTCCCTCTCCTTCTGCTGCTGTCTCTTCCTTTCTATTCCCTTGTTCCCTGGATGCCAGAGTGGACCAGATGCCAGTTCAAGGGACCCTCAAATCCCCCCACTGCTCCAAACGCAAACACGCACACATACCCTGTAACATATTGGTTCATAATTAATGAAATTAGCAGCTTTATCTGCTATGAAGAGCCCTGCGTCTGTCTCTGGCTGACTGGAGAGAGACAGATAGGGTGGGGAGACGGAGGAGAAGGGCTGCAAGGAGGGTGAGATGGATGGGAGAGACACGACTGATTAACAGGAGTGGCGGTGGAGAGAAAGTTTGTGACGATAAAAACTGTGTGAGAAATTGTGTTTCCTTCAATATTATTGAAGTCGACACACATTTCAATTAGCTGCTTTCATAGTCTGTCAACTTTATGGTCGTGTTAGCGGTTAATTACAAGTATTGAAAAAGTGCAGATCAATAACTTACAGTCTCAGCGGCTGTGAGGGAGAGCAGGGTTGCCAGATATTTGATTAACCCCCTATTAGTGTGGGAAGTGTTCGCCCCCAGAGGAGCCTTTGTGGTGGCAGAGAGAGCCGGATGCGCGTCCATCACCATCCGTCACATCCAGCAGAACTAAATGTTTCTACAGCGACAACTGTAATGTTTACAACTCAATAATATCTCACTGGAGACTAATCTGAATGTCAAGACAATAAATAATGAATAGAAATAGAAATAGAAAGAACGAAGACAGACTTTATTCCTGGAAGGGGGGGGGGGGGAGGCTGCTTTGTCTCAGCCAGTTTACAAGAATCTTTACAAGACTTAAGATGCAAGTGATTTAGCTTGAAGTTCCCGTCCCTAACATGCCGACACCTTTCAACTTGTTTCTCACAATTCGCTACCGCGCTGAGTCTGCAGACAGCCGATTCAAATGTGTGTGTGTGTGTGTGTGTGTGTGTGTGTGTGTGTGTGTGTGTGTGTGTGTGTGTGTGTGTGTGTGTGTGTGGAGGAGTTCATCCCCGATACAGAGCAGAGGAGCGGCTGCAGCCAAAACGTTAAAGAAGACGGATAATTGGAATCATAACGTCGGAGCTGATCAATGATTGGGTCTCGGGTTGACCCCTCTTAGTCTGCTTAGATTTCTTTATTGCTGAATGACTTATTTCCAAGAAACTTCTAAGCACATCTCTGTTAAACACAAGATTCTTTCTGGAGAAACTCAGTTTTACATATCTGCCAATTAAATCAACTGACGACTTGTTACTAAGATCGTATAAGTGTCAGTTCACGGTCGACTAAGAATGTCATTAGTCGAGGACAGCCCTATTACGCTCTTTAATAATGTAGCCCAGTTTTAATAGCAGGTCTCTGCAGCCGACCCGAGTCTAACAGTCTTTACTTGAGCAGATATTTGCTGTTTCAGCTCCATAATAATCAGTATGCAGTATTAATCTCTATCTTCAACTCACCGAGGAATATTTACACCACAGCGGCTCTGCTACCAGTCCTCTGGGTGTCTTTAGACAGGCTACGTGGTTCCTGTCCCACCCAGCCTCTGTGCTAACACACACACACACACACACACACACACACACACACACACACACACACACACACACACACACACATATCAAGTGCGGTTTAGACTAGGTGAGTAAATTGTTTTCTCTTCTTGAGGTATTTATCAACCGCGGTGCCGCCCGTCGGACCGATGGCTTCCGTAATGGATCTGATTAATGGCAGCTTATTAACAAACGCTCTGTTGTTCAGGCCCTGAGGGCTCTGTGTAATTCTAGAGCTCAGTGCTGATATAATGGCCTATTTTAGGAGTCTGTGATTAAGCACCATTAAGCGGCAAGCAAAGCCAGGCTTTGGACAACTTCAATAGCAGCAAACGTAAACGCAACTGTGTCCCCAGAGTCCCTCCATCCCTCTCTGTCTGTCTCACTGCGGCTCCCTGTCTGTCTGTCTGCCTCTGTTATTGAAATAGAGAGCAGTATTTATATTGAGTTTGAAGAAGGATTCTCATGGGGGCTAAATGTATCTAAATGTTGTGCAAACAGTAAAGACGTATCACATCACTAGCCATTGGCAAAATGGGAAATCCATGTTGTGGAACTAGGTGGCCGAATTAATTAAAAGTGTGTGCAGTGTAGTCGTTTTGTGCATGTTAGTATGAAGAAGGAGTTCAGGCGCTACGCCAAACTGCATCCCCAGACAGACTGCAATAAAGCATCAGCATGCTAATGGCTAACCTGGTTACATTTACTCCTTACCTGCATGCTAATCTGGTTAGCCTATAGTTCAGACCACACAGGCAGCTCCAACAGAAAAAGGCTTGTTGTTGATGAAACAACAATAAAAGGTTTGCTAAGCCACAATAACGTGGACACATTCACCGCTCCTTTTCTCCAGAGATTTTACCAGCTGTAGCTAGTTAGCTAAATAAGCTAACCGTAGCCCCATGAGTTGGTTTAAAAAGCATACATTTAAATGATATTGTGCTAAATCTGTGTCAGGCAGAAAGTGAAGTATAAGGGAACATGTAAAATCAGACTCGTAGTTCGTTCTAATATAACCTTGTTTGACTGCTCAGCTTACATAGATACCTAAACATGTTGACAAGACTGTTACAAGAGACGATGCTGCATAACTTTATGCTCTCCAGGATATGTTTGATGTCATCCCCAACTCCAAGTTTAATGCAAAGCCTCTAATGATAGCGAACACCTACTTTATTCACCACTGCGTCTTCTTTGCCGTCTTTTTCTTTAGACTTTGAGGCTTAAAATGCAAATTCATGTCCATAACAAATCTTTTGAAGGTCAAAAAAAGCATCGTGGTGTACGTTTGTGTGTCCTATGAATGTGCTACTCTGTGTTCCTCAACAGACTCTTCCTGCTGTTTTCACTGTCCCCCCCCCCCCCCCCCTCTCTATCCCACCCTTCATCTCTCCCCAGACCCTGCCGTTCTCCACTGGCTCCTCTGGGGAGGGCGGTAATAATTATTATGTAAATAAATACGCCTGCTGTAATCACATTCGTGCCACTGATCCAATTAGAGAGCTGATAGCAGGCGGCTGATTGCGAGGACTGGCGGCTGATGGTCAGGGCCTGTGTGTCTGTCTCACTGTTCGGCCAAGGTAGCTGGGGGAGCAGGCATTAGCGGGCTAGCAGACTGGCGTAATGAAAGCCGTTTGGTGCCGCGCTGCATGCAGTCATGTACTCTAAATAATGCTCTTTGACCAGGACTCTGCACATCTGCCAGCCTCGCAGTCTGCTCGCTGGGTTGTCTGTCACAGTGTGTGTGTGTGTGTGTGTGTGTGTGTGTGTGTGTGTGTGTGTGTGTGTTGGTCTGTATTTGTGCTATCATGATCCCTGGCTCTGGATCACTTTCACCATACATCATCTTATCACCAATTACTGCCTTGTTGTGATGCTCATCAGCCTAATGATGCTCCGCTGAGACCGTCATCGTCAGCCTCACCCTTCACCCTCCGTCTATCCTCGGCTCACTGTTCGCTTCTCATATTAGGATTTTCTTAGATAGTGAATGACGACTTCTTTTGTTTATAATAAATGTGAAGAGCTGGCTGTAAGAACTTGGCGTGTCACAAATGTAGCAGTCGATTCCAACACCAGTACGATTCCACGATTCTCGATACAGTTTGATACCACAACATTCAACTCTTTTATTGCGTGTGAATACAAGTTGTGTGCTTTATTTCCTTCTCCAATATCTTTTCTGCAAACATCAAACAACTGCAAACTTTAAGTTTCTAAACTAAACTACATTTTACAAGCTTACATTTGAACACATCATGATCACGTTACACTTTCAGAATGAACTTCTTTGGGTCGTCGAAGCTACACTTTCCATCCCTATCAAACATGTGGAGATACAAGCTTCCATTATGCTGCGTGGTTTACTCACACACATGATGCTCTTCAGAGAACGTCTCATTCTGGATGTGAGTTACTCACACACATGATGCTCTTCAGAGAAAGTCTCATTCTGGATGTGAGTTACTCACACACATGATGCTCTTCAGAGAACGTCTCATTCTGGATGTGAGTCAGGAGAACGTTTCTTAACGGAGTGTGAATATGATAACTCTTTACATTAACCACAATCCGGGAGCGTCTACGTGAAATATGTCAGTTTTGTGGCAGGATCATGGCGCTGCCAACCGTAGCCCGTACTTTCCAAGGGTGCGGGCATAGAAGGGGGCGGGGGGGCATTAGTTCTAACCTCACCATTTGCCCAGGGGCCATACTCCCACCACCATGTGTCGGCTGAGTAGACTACTGTTAATGTTGGGAAGTAATGTATGGGTCCCAGTGCTAACTCCCTGCCTTTTACATCTCAATCAGGTCACTCTAGTTTATTTATATATTGTCAGGGGGCAGCGGGGAGGGAGCACAGGGCGAGGAGATGAATGTGGCAGTTTTTCTCTCTCTCTCCCTCTCTCTATTTAGTTAGCAAAAAGCTTTTATAATGAATTTGAAAGGCGGCACAGATCCAAGCGTTTGAAATTCCCAGAGCACTGCTAAGTGAAAGATGGAGGTAAGGGGGGGGGAGAGAAAGGGAAGCCGAAAAAAAACAAAATGCATTAACTCACAAAATGTGGAATGGATTAAAACTAAAAATTAATACATCTTCATTTTTTCCCAAGATGTTTTCCTTCCTCGTTTCTTCATTAGTGTTTTCCTCCTCCTCCCGCCCACCCCCCCCGCCTGCTGCCTTCTACATTTTGCTCTTACCCAGTTGGTCGCACGCTATTAAACAAACAGTCCTAATATTTTGAGCTGGCTGGCAGTTTGAATTTCATCTCACCGACGCATCTTGTTTCTCTCAAGCCCTGACTGTTTTGACATGCGCCCCGATTAAATTATAAACAAGCAGGCCTCCTGATGGTGATGCTGGAGCCACTAATTTCCCTAATTGTTTGCAGTTGTCTGGGAGGCGAGGCTCGGAGGCCCGATCCCACTGACTGGCACGGCCTAGTTAAAGAAAAGAGAGGGAGGGAGGAGTAAGGGAGGTAGGGAAGCAGGAAGAGAATGAAGGAGCGAGGAGATGGAGCAGGTAAAGGAGAAAGGTAAGGAATAAGAGTGGAGGTGTAATTAGGACTTCCTCGGTTGGTTTACTCTCCAGCCTTCAAACTCTCCCATTAGTGACCAAAACGGCTGACCTGCAGTGACCTGGTGGGCAGCGGTGGGAGACGTGCTCAGATCTTGTTACTTAAGTAAAAGTAACAACAATTTAAACATACTGCATTACCAGTTATGCAATCAACATTTTACAGTAAAGAGTACAGAAGTATTATGAACTAAAGATACTCAAAATATCAAAGTAATAGTTATTATCCAAGAGAAAAATACTTGTTATTATTAGGTTATGGTTACTGCATAAGCATACGTATACTTGTGTAAGCAGCATTTAGTTTTTAGTTACATTTAGTTTTGTGAAAAAAATAAAATGTGCTACATAAATTTATAATAATATTTTTACTGTTTCTAAGATTCTTTGGGTCTTGAGCAGTTATATAAAAGAAGCCTTAAAATGTTTTAATCCTGCTGTATTATTATTCATATCATTAATAATATCAATATTAATAATAGTATTAATTATTAAATATTATTATTATTATTATTAATATTATTAGTATTATTAGTATTATCAATAGTATCAATAGTATCAATAGTAATTATATTATTTATATTTATGTTATTAATAGTATTAATAATATGAATAGTATTAATAGTTATTTTATTATTTATATTTATATTATTAATATTATTAATATTATTAATAGTATTAATAGTATTAATAGTTATTATATTATTTATATTATTTATATTATTCATATTATTAATAGTATTAATAATATGAATAGTATTAACAGTATTAATAGTATTAATAATACATTAAACCATTCAATGAGTTTTTGCTGGAACTGCAATCGTATTTTATATATTTTATAAACTAATCCAATGTTTTAAATCTAAAATGTTAATCTTAAAAGTTACTAGTTATAGGAGTAAAAGTACAATATTTCTGGAATGAACATATGTAGCAGAAGTAAAGTTCCACAGAACGGTCCTTAAGTACAACCTTTGAGTAAATGCTTCTTTCCACCACTGCTGCCGAGGTAATGGAAGAAGTATGTTGGCGAATAATGAAGCCAGGATAAATTTGGGAAATAATAAAAAACACATCAGTCGTCTGTTTCTCTTTGTCAGTCCTCGTTTACTTCAGCCTTTCACCTTCGGTTCGTATCCAGTGTCACATGTGGCTGAGTTCCAGAAGTCCCCGATCACAACACGTCACTCCAGCTCCATGATATCATCTGGCCTTCCAGTCTGCAGCCTTTTCCATATCAGCCCACTGAAACGAGCTGCGTGACACAATGACTCACTCACATACGCATGCTGCTGAAGAGTCAAATATTTTTATTTTATCAGCATTATTTCAAGTATGCAGCCTGTGGTATGCACTTTTAGGTTTTATATCTGGGCCTGTAATCATCCCAGTAATCCTGGTGAAATGAGATAAAGGTCAACATTGAAAAACACACAAACGTGTGTGTGTGTGTGTGTGTGTCCTGCTCCAGATGGGAGTGGATGAAAGACTTGTGAGCGGAGCAGTGAATGTTATCCACACTGGCATCGACAGACAGGCATCGTTACCTAGCAGAGACGGGGGTGCAGTCATGTCGCCGCCATCATCACCCAATCACTGCTATCATCTGTGTGTGTGTGTGCGTGTGTGTGTGCGCGACCAATGAAGCCTAATTTAGCAGTGACAGTGGAGATGGCTGGTATTGTTGCTGAGCAGGTGAGCTAATACACCTTTCTGACAAAGAGCTGGGACCTGAAGGGGAACACGTACACACAACCAAACTTCTGCTGCTTCTAGTGCCATCATCATGTTGAAATCTACTTTGGTACAATACTACTGATCTTCCCTTTAGCTGTACCTTTTGTTTACTGCTAATTAGCATTTGTAAGCATGCTAACAGCAGCTAGCATGGCTCTAAGTCTGGTTTAATCAGGACACACTTCTTCTCTTCGCTTGTTCACTTACCCCATTGGAGGGGAAGTGTGTGTGTGTGTGTATGTGCGTGTGTGTGTGTGTGTGTGTGTGTGTGTGTGTGTGTGCGTGTTGCTCTGTCAGCTGTTTAACTATTTCAACGGAAGGAGCCCATTATGTGACAGCTTGTGATGATAAATATTGAATTCACTGTGTCCTCATGTTAATGATTGCAAGTGTGTGTTTGCGCGTGTGGGTGTGCATGTGTGTGTTTTTTATAAAATGCTCTATCACTTTCAGTCACATTGACCGTGAAACACTTTTGGGGTTTTGTACAGTGTTGGAATGATATCTGTATTGTTTTTGTTCTCCAAATATTCACCTTCAAAGTCAATATTTAGGTTTTTATTCAAACAAATCATCACAATAAAACAAATTCACACACACACACACACACACACAGACACACACACACACACACAGACACACACACACACACACACACACACACACACACACACACACACACACACACTATACTGTTCTCCCTTTGTCACTTGCACACACTTGAATAAAGGCACTCACTTGCACGTGCACACCCATAACCACGTGCACACCCAAGCCTCTCATCAATATTAAATTTGAATTAAAGTTTAACTTGTGCACAACTTATATAGAGTAGTTCAATGTGGCACATATCTTAATTCAGATAAATAAGCTGCGCATGAACATACAAGCTGCAGATAAATAAACTTTAAAATATCCAAAAAGCAGAAATAACATCCAAATTGAAAATATCTGCAAATCTCAGAAAAACAACCAAAGTTATTTTAAGAGGGGGCTCCAGGCTTAATAACCCCCCCCCCCCCTTAGGATGGCCATTAGATTAGCTCTGACTCAAAGTCTGATATCTGTGTTCACAACAGTCAACAGATTATTGTTCACAGAATCCAGCGATCGTATTGATGAGGAGAACTCGCTTCTAAGCTAGTAGCGTAGAGGACGAGGATTGTTTTGTTTCTCGGACGAGTGAAAGTCGTGCGGAAGAAAGTTGGTGAGTGAGTGAGTGTGTGTGTGTGTGTGTGTGTGAGTGTGTGTGTGTGTGTGTGTGTGTGTGTGTGTGTGTGTGTGTGTGTGTGTCTTTCCCTCTGAAAGCCAAAACTATGTTTGTTTAAAATCAACCATAGAATGAGATGTTGACGTAAATGGACGTTTATCTAAAAATGAGCCGTTGAGTCTGATTGATGAACTGATGATGAACTGATGATGAACTGAATGAGGATTTCTTGGGGAGGAAAATGCATGTAATGTAGTGTAGAAGATGCATGCTCATCATCACACACACACACACACACACACTTTCTCGTGTGCACACTCTGCACTCATCACTTATTTTCACAGAAGTAAATATTTGAATGATTCTTGTTTGTCTTTGTTCTGAATGAATAGCAGGACGGGGACAATGACATTCAGCAGATCTGCAGAATGATTGTTTGGATGTATTAAGATAAACAGACGGAGAGAATAAGTGACAGATGTCCATTCAACCAGCACACGCTGCTCAATAGGCTACTGATGCAGTTAATGCCTAATTGAGAATTCACCACCGACGCTCGCAAAGGCTGAAACGAGAAGTTACTGACTGACAGCGCGGCGCCGCCCGTCCCGGTTGGGACACTTAACGTAAAGACATGAAATTATAAGGACAAGGATGAGATGTGAGGATTTAACAATCTGGAATATCAAGACCGCTAAACGTCTTAATAAGTGACTCAGTTTCACAGGATGCTTCAAATCTGAAGACTTGTTGTCACAATAGAAAAAGTTTAAATGAATGATCGATGAATTCCATTAAACTGCTTCAGTTTCAGGGTGCTGGTATTGTTCATGCTGGCTCACTGGGACACTTGAACAGTACGGAGACGTTGTCAATGTTTATTAGGAACACGTGTTCTTCACACTGTGACAAAATGTCTGCAGAGGAAGAAGCCTCAGAAAAGTGATAGTTGGCCAAACGACAGATGTTGCTGATAAACATGACAACAGGTCTCATACAGTGAGCGACACAACTAACCCTCTTAATTTAATTATTGTAACTGTAATTATTGCAGTCTGTATTGTCTAACTTATTAGTTTAGTTAGTTTGAGTAGGTTTTGTTAAGTGTGTTTGTTGGTTTCCAGGACAGAATAAGTGGCATGGAGTGAAGGAAAAGGCAAAATAAAGCTTTTTAACCAAAATAACTACTTTGACAAAATAATCGTCTTAAGTGCTACAGCTTCATTCATTCATCTTTGTTGGCAGCATGATCAAGCTGTGAACACAGTATTGGTACATCATCATCTTTTAAGTTGATATAGTGAACTTATTTACACATTCAGATGTCTTGTTTTCGCCCACCTGATGAGTTTTAGCTCTGTCTCTTTAGCTGCTAAATGCTCCACTATGTTCACAGTCACCTGTTTCTGCCTGCAGGTAGTGTGCAGTGGGTTTTTTCCTCACTTAAATAACAAAGCTGTTAATAATACATTTGTATGGATGCACTTTGCTTAAACCATCTAAAAAAACATCACGCTCCAACTGTGAAACAAATATTTTACTCCATTAAAGGAAGAAATACAAAGCCCACAACATTACTGCTTCTTTTACTTAATTTTTTTCACACGCAGAACTTTTAGCAGCATTTTCTGTATTGAAAATTACTTTTAAAGTGCAACTTTGTGTAAACGTTTAGAGTAACAATTGAACTATATTCCCAGTGTAGAATACTAGATATCACTGAACACTCAACTACACTAGTTTAGGTTAATGGATCGTATCAGATTGTACCTTCTTCTTGGATATCCGATCCAGTGAGTTTGGCCGGTATCGGAGAAAAGACTTTCCTTTTTGATAAAGCTTATAGTTAGGGCTGGCTCAGGCTTTCCTTGGATCAGCCCCTAGTTATGCTGCTATAGGCTTAGACTGCCGGGGGACACCTCCCTGCTCTCTTCCTTCTCTTCCTCTCTCCTCCCCTCCCTCTCTTCTTCTCCCTCTCTATCTGTATGCATTTATGTAAATGTAGGTTACTAACTCATCATCCGGGGTATCATCCCCGGAGTGTCTGTGTCTCTCATGTGGCAGGTTGCCACTGATAAAGTTTACGTCAGGATCATGAATCGTGGCTGCGCCTGCTGCCCTGGTCCTGCTGGACACCGGGAAGCCTTTTGACATTTTCCTGGATTCATCCAAACTTTCTCTTTTTCAACACAACATCATTTCTGTCAAATGTTGTATTTGTACTATGTTGTTTATCCTGTACACACGACATCTATTGCACGTCTGTCCGTCCTGGGAGAGGGATCCCTCCTCAGTCTCTCCCTGAGGTTTCTTACATTGTTCCCCCTTTAATTATGGGGTTTCTTTTAGGAAGTTTTTCCTTGTGCGATGCGAGGGTGTAAGGACAGAGGGATCTAAGGACAGAGGGTCTAAAGACAGAGGGTCTGAGGACAGAGGGTCTAAATACAGAGGGTGTAAGGACAGAGGGTCTAAGGACAGAGGGTCTAAAGACAGAGGGTTTGAGGACAGAGGGTCTAAGGACAGAGGGTCTAAAGACAGAGGGTCTAAGGACAGAGGGTCTGAGGACAGAGAGTCTAAGGACAGAG
Organism: Cottoperca gobio; assembly: GCF_900634415.1. NCBI lineage: Eukaryota > Metazoa > Chordata > Actinopteri > Perciformes > Bovichtidae > Cottoperca > Cottoperca gobio. The sequence continues at coordinate 809,589 of NC_041375.1, read as the reverse complement.
GGTCTAAATACAGAGGGTGTAAGGACAGAGGGTCTAAATACAGAGGGTGTAAGGACAGAGGGTCTAAAGACAGAGGGTCTAAGGACAGAGGGTCTGAGGACAGAGAGTCTAAGGACAGAGGGTCTAAGGACGGAGGGTATGAGGACAGAGGGTCTGAGGACAGAGAGTCTAATGACAGAAGGTCTAAGGACAGAGGGTCTAAAGACAGAGGGTCTGAGGACAGAGAGTCTAATGACAGAAGGTCTAAAGACAGAGGGTCTAAGGACAGAAGGTGTAAGGACAGAGGGTCTAAGGACAGAGGGTCTAAAGACAGAGGGTCTGAGGACAGAGGGTCTAAGGACAGAGGGTCTAAGGACAGAGGGTCTAAGGACAGAGGGTGTCGTATCCTGTACAGTCTGTAAACACTGAGACAAATGTGTAATTTGTGATATTGGGCTGTATAATTACATTTGATTCGATTTTACTTACTTTGTTGCTCAACAGCTCTGTTTAACTTTTCTCATCTCCGCCTCATTCCAGCAGTTGTTCCTGCTTCTCTGTCAGGAAGCATCAGAGTTGGTCAAGGTGGATGCCAGCACTCAGGGACGGCCCCAGGCTGCGCTGTCCAACACACGCCTGCCTCTACAGTGCTCAACCAGCGCATCAGACCTCCACCCAACCCCACACCATCTCAGCCTAATGGAGACTGAGCAGTGCCTGGGGGGGGGGGGGGGAACGCTGATCTTATGACCCCTGATGTTCCTCTGTCTGAAACCGAACTATCAGACCTGTTCTCTGCTGTGTGACACCTCCCTCCACTGACACGGGCACACCAAGAACAAGATGTATTGTTTCATCAGAATTAGACCCGCAGTACAGCAAACATGTTGCTCCAGGCTCCGTTTGACGAAGCCTAATCATTCGCTGACGCATCTCTTTCAGGGGCTTTTGTATGAAAATGTTCAGGGAACCATGAACACATCTCCATAATACAACCAAATGTAAGATCCGACTTAGTTTATTTACACTGGTGTAGACCCAACTATAACAAACAAAGAGAACAAACTCTGTGACTTCTTCCCCAGGTGACTCCTGGAGCTAATATTATCTTCATGCTGCTGCTGGAGCAATCCTCTCCTTCTCTCTGTATCCAAGACTTTGGTTTAAAGTGTTTGAGTAAATCCTTTGGATGAAATCATTACATTTGCGCTCATGTATATTTCATGTCCCAGTCCAGATTAGTTATTCCAGGGTTTAGAGAAATGCTGAGTGCGATTTATTTTTAATCACAGCAGCTGTTTGCCTTCTCGTATTGAAGATCTCGCCTGACAAAGACCCAGATCAGATGAGACAAATCTGACCCCGTGCAACCCACGCCATTTTGAATTCACACAGCCTTCAACATTCTGCAGATGAAACAGCCATGTTTCAGTGTTCCTGCAGTCTGTGCCGCTTCATACCGAACGAATCCACTCAAACACACATGTCCAATCAAACAAACACAACTGTGGTTTCCAGACGCTCCGTCTCCCAAAGCAACATCTGAAAGTATTCTGATCAACTTGAAATGTCACAAGCCATGTTCGCCAAAGACTCCATGAAAGGCTTTGTCCTGACAAGCAGTTGTTAATCTTGCCGTAACATTTGGCTAATTGAATGTCTGCTGTTGTTTACTGTTTGTTTCCATGTTGCCCCTCGAGTGACTTCCACCGCCGCCTTCTGTTTCTTCGGTGCATTAGCGTTGACGTAAAGCGCTGCCGTGCCACGAGCCCGGCAGCTGCCCCGCCACTCTGCGGCTCAATGACAAAGCTCCCATGGGACATCGCTCCTTTAAAACTCACGGCTCTCCCCTTTACTCTTCTCTCATCTGCACTTGCCTCCATCAATTATTCCAGCTAAAAGGATGTTATTGGGTTACGTGCGGTGAACTCCGATGAATCGTTTCATCGGGAAGAATGTGCATAAATCAGAGTATTAACGCAAGAGAACGATTCTCTCGCTCGTTCATGCTTGAATATCTGCTACCATCTTGACCCACACAGACTCCCTGAGTGGATCCACATAGCGGGAGGCCACAGGTGTGTGAGCCCACTCCGCAGAGAGCCTCCCATGCTGCACTGTGGGTAATAATAGTTAGCAGCAACAGCTGTGCCCCTCTTCCCCCCTTCACCTCTAATGATCTCTAATCATCCATCTATCAGGCCTAATACCCTGCAGTGGTGCCCTCACAGCTGTCTGAGGGGCCATGGGTATCGAGACACCTGTCAATCTCTCCCTCCCTCACACACACAGACAGAAGCACACGCCAAATAAATCTGAAAATCTATTCTATTACATGACCATTTGATTACATTTTCTGAGAGGAAACAAACATCCATCACATGCTTTATGTCATGCTGATGCCAGATGAGACTACACCCCCAGAAGAACTGCAGTCAAATACCGACATATGTGTACGCTCGAGTGACAAAGACACTTCTGCATCGGGAGAGGGAGCCGCGAAGTGACGCGCTTCCTGTTTCCTGTCAGACTGGATCTTCCACCAGCTTTAACCATGGAAGTGTTAAGGAGAACTGGACACCGTGTTCAAAGATGGCTCCGCATTCTTTGCTGTGAAAGTTGCTTACGAAGCGCAAACGTAAAGTGTCCTTAGCCTTCCTCACATGCACACTTGAGTCCTCCTCCCCCCGAGCCGGTTGAGAGCATGCACGTCCAAGACTTTCCCTGCACACATGAACGCCATTAAATTGTCAAATTCTGATTGTAATGAAATGACGTGCTGCCAAAAAAATGGGCGTTGGATCAGAAAACGCTTAAATGTCGTTTAATATGTTGTTTCATTTGTGAGCCCCAGTTTCTGCAACATTCACCTCGAGATTTGTCCCAAAAATTAGTAAATATATAAAAGTTGTGTTTCCTGTCTGCTGCATTGTGATGTATGAACGTTGTGGAGGATCTATGACTGTGTTGTTGTCTATTGGCAGAAGTGATAAGCTTAATTTGTTTTCAAAATAAAAAAATAAATCCTTTCAAAGAGAGGTCAAATTAGTGGTCCCCAGAGACTTCCCAGAAGTCATCACCCAGACGGATGCTCGGCTCACAGCAGCCGACTGCAGCGAGCATCTCTGAGAACCACAGAGCTGTGGGTGGTCTCTCTGCGTCTAACCAAGCAGACCTGACTCCCATCCAACTTCTGACGGACCCGCTGTTTAACACTGGGAGGCTGATATGTGTTTAACTGCAGCGACACCCCGCAGGCTCTTCAGGCGCTTTATGACACTGCATGTGTGTGTGTGTGTGTGTGTGTGTGTGTGTGTGTGTGTGTGTGTGTGTGTGTGTGAGAGTTTGGGCCTGTTTCCCTTCTTTGCTCTGCTCCGTCACAAATCCTGTCTGCTAATGACTACCAGCTCTATAGGACCCGAGGCGGGAGGGGTTAAAGCCCACCAATTGAGCGAATAATGAGTTGAATTAGGCGATTTAGGGATGAGGTGGAAGGAGAAGGGGACGGGTGGTACTGAATGAAAACCAGAGGTGCTTACCGCAAAGCTGCAGAGTGGAGCGGCTGTGTGTTGGGGTGTAATGGGGGGAGGGTGTACAGTAGGGCGGTGGTGAGAGAGGAGGAGTGATATGGGAGAAAGCATTCTGATAAACAGGCGGAAATCAATTTGCACATTCAAATCACTTTGTTCAGCTCAAAGGTTCGTAGTAAGTCACGTGTTCGTGCTCTTCTTTCTCCAAGCTGAATGGTAGCAATAATACATCTATGACAAGTGAACGCATCACCGCTCAGAGGCTGTTCAGAGCGTACGACAGTGAACGCATCACCGTTCAGAGGCTGTTCAGATTGTACGACAGTGAACACATCACCGTTCAGAGGCTGTTCAGAGCGTACGACAGTGAACGCATCACCGTTCAGAGGCTGTTCAGAGCGTACGACAGTAAGTGAACGCATCATCGTTCAGAGGCAGTTCAGAGCGTACGACAGTAAGTGAACGTATCACCGTTTAGAGGCTGTTCAGAGCGTACGACAGTAAGTGAACGCATCACCGTTCAGAGGCAGTTCAGAGCGTACGACAGTAAGTGAGCGCATCACTGTTCAGAGGCTGTTCAGAGGCTGTTCAGAGCGTACGACAGTAAGTGAATGCATCACCGTTCAGAGGCAGTTCAGAGCGTACGACAGTAAGTGAATGTATCACCGTTTAGAGGCTGTTCAGAGCGTACGACAGTAAGTGAACGCATTACCGTTCAGAGGCTGTTCAGAGCGTACGACAGTAAGTGAATGCATCACCGTTCAGAGGCAGTTCAGAGCGTACGACAGTAAGTGAACGCATCACCGTTTAGAGGCTGTTCAGAGCGTACGACAGTAAGTGAACGCATCACCGTTCAGAGGCTGTTCAGAGCGTACGACAGTAAGTGAAAGCATCACCGTTCAGAGGCTGTTCAGAGCGTACGACAGTGAACGCATCACCGTTCAGAGGCTGTTCAGAGCGTACGACAGTGAACGCATCACCATTCAGAGGCTGTTCAGAGCGTACGACAGTAAGTGAGCGCATCACTGTTCAGAGGCTGTTCAGAGCGTACGACAGTAAGTGAATGCATCACCGCTCAGAGGCAGTTCAGAGCGTACGACAGTAAGTGAACGTATCACCGTTTAGAGGCTGTTCAGAGCGTACGACAGTAAGTGAACGCATCACCGTTCAGAGGCTGTTCAGAGCGTACGACAGTAAGTGAATGCATCACCGTTCAGAGGCAGTTCAGAGCGTACGACAGTAAGTGAACGCATCACCGTTTAGAGGCTGTTCAGAGCGTACGACAGTAAGTGAACGCATCACCGTTCAGAGGCTGTTCAGAGCGTACGACAGTAAGTGAAAGCATCACCGTTCAGAGGCTGTTCAGAGCGTACGACAGTGAACGCATCACCGTTCAGAGGCTGTTCAGCGTACAGTGAACGCATCACCATTCAGAGGCTGTTCAGAGCGTACGACAGTAGCGCATCACTGTCAGAGGCTGTTCAGAGCGTACGACAGTAAGTGAATGCATCACCGCTCAGAGGCAGTTCAGAGCGTACGACAGTAAGTGAACGTATCACCGTTTAGAGGCTGTTCAGAGCGTACGACAGTAAGTGAACGCATCACCGTTCAGAGGCTGTTCAGAGTGTACGACAGTAAGTGAATGCATCACCATTCAGAGGCAGTTCAGAGCGTACGACAGTAAGTGAACGCATCACCGTTTAGAGGCTGTTCAGAGCGTACGACAGTAAGTGAACGCATCACCGTTCAGAGGCTCTTCAGAGCGTACGACAGTAAGTGAACGCATCACCGTTTAGAGGCTGTTCAGAGCGTACGATAGTAAGTGAACGCATCACCGTTCAGAGGCTGTTCAGAGCGTACGACAGTGAACGCATCACCGTTCAGAGGCTGTTCAGAGCGTACGACAGTGAATGCATCACCGTTCAGAGGCTGTTCAGAGTGTACGACAGTGAACGCATCACCGTTCAGAGGCAGTTCAGAGCGTACGACAGTAAGTGAACGCATCACCGTTCAGAGGCTGTTCAGAGCGTACGACAGTAAGTGAACGCATCACCGTTCAGAGGCTGTTCAGAGCGTACGACAGTGAACGCATCACGACTGTCTTCAGTTCAGGCTGTTGCCGGTTCAATCTGCCACGTTCAGTATCAAACTATACCATAATGTTATTTACAGATTATGTTTGTTTCTGTGGCATTCAGAGTCTTTTTAAAGTAACTAAGTACATTTAAGTACAGAACTTTACTTGAGTTTTTATAAAGTACTTTATTTATTGTTTTATGCACAACAATTATTGAGAAGTTGATCAAATATAACATAAATAAAGTACAAAATAAAGTAATATAAATTAGACTCGATACATTTATATGCAGAGGTGTTAGTAAAGTAAAAGTATACAAAAGGTTATATTATTGTATTTATACTCCGTGGCTGCTTCTGGTTCAGTCAGTAAAACTGTTGCTTCAGTTTAATAATTTTACTAAAGATAAAGATTTGCTCACATGTACTGAACACCTTTATTTCCATATTGCCGTAATCTCTCTCACAAACACATTTAAAGATGTAATATGCATTTTAGTAACCGTCATGAGCAGCAGTCCAGAGAATAAGCAGCGACACAAATACTATTACTGGAACAAATGTCATCACTGTGAAGAAATAACTTCCTAATCAGAACATTTGTTTCTGTTTGCTGGCCAGAGATTATGCGGCGGAGCAAAACATTTCCATTCAGATGAAGTTGTTGTCTCTTTAAAAGCCTTATTTTGCATAATATTTGTCGGTGGGTTTTTAAACTGATGAGTTTGGACCATTAAAAGGAAAATGTGCGTCTCAGTGTTTATCAGTTTCGAGGTTTGAGTTTAGATATTCTTTTTAATTTCTTGGAACATCCGCAGAGGCCTCCTTAGTAACACGATTTCCAGGCCAGGAATTGTGCAGCTTTGAATAGAATTACCATTCAGAGTGAGTTGTTGGCCACTTATTAGCTTTATCTTGCATAATATTCTCCTTCACTTAGTTTGAGGCTGATTTGTTTAAATGGGATCTCAACGGATTGACAGTTGCGAGTTGGCCGGGCGATGCCTTGTCAAAGTTTATTTTTAATTTCCTGGAACATAAATAGCACCCGTCTTTGGTAATAGTGCTTTTAAAATGTATTCTTTCACTATATAAACACAGGAAGCTGCATTGTCATCCACCATTTCCAGTAAATTCCACCCAAGACAGCCTCTTGGGCAGTATTTGTTTCCATGCCTGGTTTTCTTTGATTGCGTACATGTACGAATGAAGCAATATTTGGTTCCTGCGGCCACGTAGTTGACTCAACCCAGCCCGTCCCCCTGTCCCCCGCCCCCCTCCCTCAAGCCAAGCCCTATTCAAGTTTATACACAATGCACAACATTGTTCAAAAGACAAGGCGCTCTGAAACAGTCTGGAAGCCTTTGAACGTCGTCCAAGGTTAACTTATATAAACATAAACTCTCAGGGAAGAATGATTCATGCTGAAGAGTAAGATACATGACAGCTTTCTATTTGCTGGATCATTAAAATATCAACTGCAGCAATGAAATGACCAGCTGCTCCATTTCAAGAAGCACCAGAGGATTCTTCTCGTAGCTGCGTCAGCTCAGTTCTTGCCTTGCTATCCTCGAGCATGCAGCAGCGAGACAGGGAGACAGGGAGACAGGGAGACAGGGAGACAGGGAGACAGGCTATTTGTGAGGGGGGAGAAGAGACAGTGGTGTGTGTCAGCAGGTATAATTATCCCGCCGTGGAAGAGTCACAGCGTGAGCTGATTGTCTGCAGTCAGAAAAGACAAGCTGAGAGGAAAGCGCTTGTGCAGGAAGACCTCGACCCTCCAGCTCATCACCAACACTTAGGCTCTATTGTTTACTAGAGGAGTCCTACACACACACACACACACACACACACACACACACACACACACACACACACACACACACACACACACACACACACACACACAATTGCCTCTCTAAATAGTTTCAACTCTGATGAGGTGTGGCAGGGCAGAACAATCTTGGTGTTTAACCTGCCACTAGGGGTTGGGTCAAGCATTTAGTGTGTGTGAGTGTGAGAGTGTGTGTGTGTGTGTGTGTGTGTGTGTGTGTGTGTGTGTGTGTGTGTGTGTGTGTGTGTGTGTGTTGCTGATTATCCTAAAGTATCCTGTCAGATGAGCTCTTTTATTTCACTGGAGTTGATTCTAAAGATGCCACATGTCCCTGATTGATTTGAAGTGTCTCTTGATTCCTTTGAGTTTTTATAGTTTCTTAAAGTCACAAATCTTCTTTTAAATTAAAAGAAACACCTTTTGTACCCAATTAGCCACAAACACCTCTGCAGCCAGAGATACTGTATGTTGAGTGGTGTAAAGAGTTAAACAAAAGGCAAAACACAACGACGGTTTATAAAACTGAGACAGGATTTAGAAAATCATTTCCCAACAAGCATTTTGTTGTATTTCAGCAGCGTCCTGAAAGCAGCACAAAGGCAGAACTGAGTACATTTTAATATCTGTTTATTTATGTTAACTTTATCCCAACCACAACCTTTGTTGTTCCAGAGCCCCGTGTCTGCACACCTTCTGCCACGAGGAGTGCAGAGAGCTGCGTCTCTTCACGCAGGGATCAGCTGTTAGCTACACGCTCAGAACAATATATGTGGATCTGATGCCTAAAAGTGTTTTAATATCTCTGATCTAAGAGCTGTCTTATGTGAAAGGAATAAAGACAACTGAATGGTGTGGAGTGTTTGTGCATTTGTTATTATTTACCCAGAATACACAAAGTAAGTGGACAGTTTCTGTTCGTCTGTTAGTTCATGTTGGGTTTAAGATATTAGCCTCCATACTCCGCGGGCTCTCTCTGAAATAATGTCTGCGTTTCATTACTCGATGACTAATGTTGACAAAACAGAGGAAACAAAAGACTTTGCATTTTCTTTTCCTGCTGATTCTTCACTGATCACAGTAAAACCTGAGAACTGAAACTGTTTAAAACGGTTATTTATTCTTTTAGGTTTGTTGCTTGAAGCTGAAGCTTTGTTTGTTAGTTTGAAGGATAAGATATTTTTCTTATTGTCGGCAAATCTACTGAAAGGACCAAAACTAACAATGAGTTGGGGGTAGTGGTCTAGTGGTACGGCTTCCAAATACAACACCAGACGGATGTGAGTTCAACACCAGGCTGCCACCATTGAGCCCTTGAGCAAGGCACTTAACCCTGAGCTGCTCCAGGGAGACTGTCCCTGTAGTCACCAGAAACAAGCCGCACTGGGTCCCTTCATCACGATGACCATGCTGCTGCTGTAAACACTCTGACGCACCAAATCTTCAGTTAAAAATTGTCCCCACAAAATGTACTATTTCCTCCTGTTGGAGTAACTTCTGTTAAAGAGTCCAGCTGTTGTCAATATATATATATTTGTGACCCATTTTTTAAAAGTCTTCAGTAGAAATGAATCATCTTGGGGTTGTGATCCACAGACGGAGCAGTGAATAAAGAAAGTATTGAGGGACGCACGAAGGCGTTGTTGGTTTGGGATTCGTTGACAAAAGCACAACAACCAATGGACTTCATCATTTATCTGAAGCTTTTATACCGAACATATACACTTACCACTGCAAGAAAAAGTTTCTTTTGCTTAGATGCCTGAAATAAAGTCTGTGGTAACACAAGCTTAATACCACACGAGCGATTGCATTTACGCAGATATCCTAAACTTAGTTTGCCATTGAGGAATGAAGCAATTAAAGACCAACTGATCAGCTTGATGAAAATGGAAGCAAAACGCTGTCCGAGGTCTCGTTTGCCTCGTTTGAAGGACGAGTACAGACTAGCGCCACCTGCTGGTGTGGAGAGTTATCGTCACTCACGCAGGCGCAGAACGTACGCTGGCTGTAGCCGTTGCGGTGCGTTCAAGTGCAACTTTTTGGCCAAGACGAAGAGGACCAGGCCTTTGAGCACGAGCGTGAGGATCCATTAATGTTAGTGAAATAAAAACGGACAATATTTTGAATTCACAATTTTTTTATTCACTTCAACGCTGGATGATCTAAGATTTCATTGGAACTGCATTAGAGTCTAACCCCGATTCCTGTCATACTGAAAAGCACAATATCATCATAGGGAGTGATTGGACGTAATGATTAAAAGGCAGGTCATCTGAGTGTAGCAGCCGATCAGGTTTGTCAAACAACACGGACACTATCCATTCTCAGATATCTTTTTTTAGAACATACTGTATACTTGTACACAACAGACACCAAGCAAAGGAAAAAATACTCATGTGATTGACTTTGCCTGACACAATGAAATGATTTCACTGAGTTGTCTAAAGAAACAACAGAACAGCTGTTCTTCTGGTACTCCAAACTGGCTCAAACACTTAAAGTCACTCGGCAAAAATAAAAGTATATCAATAACAATTTATCCCGTGTCGGGTATTTACAGACATCAAAAGTGAAGAACAGTCAAACCTGCCACATTTCTTAAACGGCTCAACAAAGTAGATTGTCATCGACTGCAGCGGAACAGTTTCGCTTCCTTAACTGTTTCTCTCATTTGCTATTTTTGGGGGGGGAAATGGCGTAATACGATATGACAGGTCTTTTTATTTTTTCACCCAATAACACTCAGTAACTGCTTCTTTTTATTTCCTTTCCCTCTCCGCTCCTCTTCTTCTTCTTCTTCTTCTTCTTCTTCTTTTAGGGCAGAGCACTCTTTCTGTCTCTTGTTTCCCAAACCACCGCCCAGTTCTGAAAACCGATATTTAAAACCATGGAAATAAAAACTAAAAATAGCACGCAATGACAGCAATTCTAACCATAATAACAACAATAATAACAATAATGATAATAATAATCATGGATAAAGATAGCAATAAATAGGGTTGGTGAAGTTTAAGTGCGGGTAGGTGTGGTGAAACACAAGACTGTGGGCACCAATTAGAGAGAGGAAGGGGGGGGGGGAGTGAGATGGAGAGAGGAGTGGACTACCGCACATAAAGTGACTGATTGTTTGGCTGCTGAATCTCCGCTCTGTCCTTCCTTTTCTTGACATTTTTCTCGCCACACATATGCAGGGTGGTGCCAGGAAGGGTTTCAGAGTCGTGGGTCCCTCCACGCCACATCCTCCTGATGTCGGTCCTCCTGCCAAACTGTCCACTGTCATTTTTAAAACCTCACAGTGAGGCTTGAGAGGAGAGGCAGAGGGGAGGGAGGAGGGAGTACATCACACCCACTAAAGGTGTCCTTTTGAACAGTAAGTGCTAGATAGGACTGGGAGTGATTCTGGAGTGTGAGTGCGAGGCGAGGGCAGGTTGTGGTGGTGGTCCTTTCCTTTCTTTCTAGAATGAAATGAAGCTTGTGGATGAAACAGCGAGTGCCGGCTGTCCACGTTCTCAGGCAGGCAACAGCATTAGCAACATCAGTGCGTGTCCTGAGGGTTTAGAAGATTGTAGAGGTCGTCTCAGAAGCCCCCCCCCTCCGGGATCCAGTCTATAAATGTCACTCAGCGGGGAAAATTCAACCCGGCATGTTCGGGAGTAAGTCTTATGTGACTGTGCTCAGACTTTAGAGAGGAGGAACAGGAACACTTTCCTTGTGTGTGTTTTCTGGTGATGATTAGAAGGTTCATTGTCGACAGGTGGAGATTTCGTCTCGTGTTTGTGAGCAGCAATAGATTACCTGTTAATGAGAGTTTGCAAGTGAATTATTTATGTGTGTTTTGGGGGGAAAAGATTCCCACAGTAACGCAACCTGCTGTCTTTTTGCTGAGGTAATGTCCACACATCAGTTGTTCACAGATGTCTGTCTGAGATTGTCACTATAAAGAGCTCGTCTGGTCGTCTCAGCGACGTACAGAACTTCAGCCTGATGGTTTCTTGACGTTGCACAGTTTCTATGCAGCCATCTTTATGTTGCTTTCTCTCCCTTTCTCTTCCTCTCCGTCCTCTCCTCTCTGTGTGTCCGTCTCTACCTCTGGTAGTCCGCCTGCTCTCTGGGACTGGACGAGGAGCTTCCGGGGCCCAGAGGGCCACCGAGCCGGCCATGCCCTTTGTCCTTTCCTTCGTCCTGAGCAATGTTGTTCCCTGAGGACGACTGGCTGGAGTTGGAGGAGGCCGGCAGCTGGTTCAGCCCCCCTGTGCTCCCACCGTTCCCCTCTGTGGACTGGTAGATCTCCTCAGCTCCGTCCTCGCTAGACTCCGGGTCCTCTGAGCCCGAAAGTAGCTCCTCTTCTCTGTATTCGCTGACGTCCACACCTCCGCTGGCCGCCGCCCCCTCGCCCAGCTCCTTGAGGCGGCCGTGGTGCTTGACGTGGTAGCGCTGGTTCTGGAAGAACTTGATGATGGTGTGTTTGGGCAGATCGAGCTGTGCTGACAAGGTGTGGATGGCCTCCTGATCTGGGTACAGGCCAACGTCCTGGATGAAGCTCTGCAGGATACCCAAGGCCTCCAGAGAAATCTAAAAAAGATGGATGGAGAACGTGAATTAAATCCAGCTGCCAACATCAGGGATGCTTTTTTTTACCTGGAAATGCTTCATTGTGAACCACAAATCTGTGTTGAACTCAGCAGGAGGAGAGCTAGTTCAAGCTAAATGTTAGCTGTTAGCTGTTAGCAGCCGGCGGGCAGCACAATACTACTTGGCTAAATAACAGAGCTAACAGCTAACGTTAAAGGAAGTTGCGTTGCGTTACATTATGATGCATTCGAGCTCTATTCAGTCAAAAATAGTACTGGGGGAAGGTACATTTTGAACGTTATAATGATGTGTTCAAATGTAATCTTGAAAATTGTAGTTTTTGGTGAGAAACTTGAATAAATAGTTGTTTGAAAGAGATTTTTTAGAGAGAAATAGATGACATTTAGAATTCTTTTTTAATTTACACTGCTTTCGGGGACTGAAATGATTTTTCAGGATGTGGTAAAAAACAAAAGGTAAAAAATTAAATGTCCATGGTGCGGTCCTGTAGAAAGTGAAAAAATTTCACTCGTTACAGACTTTCTCCACAATAATTAGACTGTAGGACTTGTCAGGTGACTTGTCAGGTGACTCATTTGTGGCCTTTTTTTGCAGCGTGTATAATAAATAACATGACACGTTCATATGAAGTGTTTGCGACCTCAGTTCAGTCTAGCAGGGTAACTTCTTCTCATCTTACTTGGTGTATGCAGTGTCTGTGTACCAGATATTATAACAAAACATTGCGGCAAAAAAACATGATCGGGGGCATCTCTAGCCAAACTGCATAATAAAGTCTTTATGGGTCCTGATTATGGGAGTAGAATAACCTTCTGTACCTTAGTGCGTGAACGTGGCTTCTTGTTGCTCCCAGCGCTGCCAACAGAACCAGGTGGACATCCACCTGCTGCTCCCACTCCCACAATCTGTGACCCCTCGTCGTTCTGCGGGGCAGATAACTGCTCCTCACGCATCGGAGAAAGGCGGTGCTCTTTCATTGGAATCTGGGGTGGCCTGTGAAGTGCCTGACGTGAAAAACAAAACAGCTGATTGATTAATGGGGCACAGTGACCCCTGATCACGACTGCGGCAAGAAATTCATTTAAAAGTAACAAGATGAAATGAATGACAACCATGACACTTAATTCATGTATGTGATTTGACTTAACCTCTGTCATGTCAACATCTGGATGCATTTGTGTCACGCATCCTTCATAAAGTATTATTTCCTGAGTGTAATCAGTAGCTGATAGTAACCTTGTATGATGCAACACCTCTTATAAAACAACCAGTAACCTGTTCCCCCCTCCCGCACACAGTAGCCAGGGCTGCACACAGGGTGAGAAGAAGTGTTTCACAGCTCACGGGATGTCACGCTCTATTAACCAGCTCCAAGGTTGGCATTCAAACTGCCTTGTGTCCAATATACCTTTGACCTAATGCGCGTAAGATTAGCTCCAGTAAAACGCCAACCACCTGTCTGCCAGGAAGTCTCTTATTTACAAACTTATGACACCCCATCACTATTTAACCAGCCCACTCAACACCTCAGAGGGCGGAGTGTAGAGGGGGGAGGACAAAGACATGCAATGATTTTGGATGAGTACTTAGATTAGGTTGGTAACAACTGCTGTGGTTCTAGTTTTATAGTAGAAGAGAGGAAACATGCAAGTTTCCCTATGTTTTATGTGAAGCGCTTTATAAATACACTTCCCTACATTGCCGAACTAATAAAACTGTTCATGTATTAAATTAGCAATGTTACAAATGTGGGTTTATCTTCAGAAGTTGGAGTGCATATACAAATTAAACAAGGCATGTTTATTTGTATATGCACCTTCAAGAAAAGAAAAAGGCAATTTGACATAAAGCGTTAGAATAACTATTCTACAAGGCAATGAAAATGAGGAATATAATAAAGTAGAATACATTTCTTTAATTAGAAAGTTTAATCCAGATATTTGGTGCATAGAAATAAGTTTTATGGTGCTTTGTGCTGCTTCAAACTAATAGTAACTGAGTATCGAACAAGCAGATGCTTAATAAACAAGTAATAAAATGTCAACATCCTAAAAACTTCAGGTTTATCTGTTTAAACTGCAGGAAATAAAATTAAATCAGTGATTTGCTTGATGTGTTTGTTTGGCCGTGGGACTGTAGTCACTTGATGACACAGCAATGTAGAGTCTAGTATCGTCTGCATAGTATAGGAAACTCATTTGAGCTACTGGGAACATGTGAGGCTCAAGAATCGATCCCTGAGGAACTCCACTAGTTGTTTTGTTTCGACGTGTAGTAACAGCAACAGGACTTTGTAGAAACGATAGAAAGCTCCAGTCTGTCCAATTATAATCTACTCACAACCAATATATTATAGATACAACATATTCTGGACATAAATTGATAATTGTTCATTTGTGTATTACTAATTCTATAACATTGCTGCACATGAAATTGAGTTTTTTAGATGTGTTATTATTGAAACCTGTAAAACACATTATAGTTATTATAAATGCTTCCTGGAGTGGAAGCAAAGACTTAAAAACCAAACTCGCAGGTCAAAAGAAGGTTAGTTTATACGACTGCTGGTAAAGCAATTAATACAAGAGAACGTTTTCACTGGAAGACGACGAACTTCGATGATTGTATCTGGATTTTTATCGTCCCTGATTTATCAATAATCCAGGTTACGACAGTTTGACACGAGGAGCTCGATGTTTAGCAGGTTGCCAGTAGGATTTATTACCAGGATTGTGAGAAGGGCGAGGAAGGTGTAAAGAGAGTTTATAAATAGAGATAATGAGGCGATGTGTCGAGATGTGCCTGTTATTCTGATTGGTGGAGCTGGAGGGGGTCCTCTGGCTGTCAGGGCCGGTGTGGGGGCAGTCGAGGGCAGGATGTGTTGGGAGGGAAAGTGAGGACTTTGGTTGTTTGTCAGAAGGTAGTGGCTGTTGTGAGAGCGTTGCGGTCGTGTCCCGCCCGCTCGCTTTAAGAGCAGGGAGGGGCCTCCCCACTGGAATGCCCAGCTATAAATCTGCGGTGCATTAAAATTAAAGGACCCACATAAAGATAATAGTCATTCGCTTTTCTCTCCCTTCTATTCAATAATAACAGGGTATTACTTAAATAATATCGAGGGCAGGCCAGACCTTGAAATTGCTCCGATTTCATTCGCAGGGGCTTTATTTTCAGGGGGTGGGAGGGGGGCAGGGGGGGTGAAATTACCAATTTACAGGAACTTAGTAGGTTTTTTCCTATTTTTCTCTTTCCCTCCCCCAATCTTCTGTTTCAGAGATATGTACCCCTGCCCTAATGAGGACCACACAGCCACAAACATCCCCCATGCAAACTTACCGAGACACTTAATAACTAAATTGAGGATAAACCATGGAGGGGATTGCGAAGCATACCGTCTCCCCACCTCCACCCAAAGACCTTCATCTTTTCTGTGCTTATTTGGGCTGACAGCATGGACTCTTGGATCAATCGCCACACACACACACACACACACACACACACACACACACACACACACACACACACACACACACACACACACACACACACACACACACACACACACACAGCACGTCTGGTCTCCCTCATGCACTAATGATGATGTTAGAGAGCAGAGACAAACACACAGGGTTGCTCCTCCAGAGTTTATCTCCTTCTTTAAATAGTCTCAGTCTGTGCTCTCCACTCTTCTTTCACAGTTTGTCTTTTCTTCCACTACCCTACAATGCTTCCTCCTCCCTCCCTCTCCCCTCACTTTTAATGCATGTGGACACTAATGAAGTGGGCCTCTGCCAAGCCAACATGACTCCACATCCAAATCAGCCCTGATCTGGTGGATGCCAGGCGCGTCCACCCCCACCTCCCCACCTCCCATGCACCTCTTCCCACAGCTATTGTCACTCTCCACCTGTAACAGTCGCGGCGGCCCGAGACTCCCTCCACCTCCTGAGTCTATTTGCCTTGCGCTCTTTGACCTCTGCCCTCTCAGTCTGTAAGATAATATCTATGTACTGATTAATGTGAGACTTGTATTAAGACATTCTTCTAAATGGGTGAAAAAGGAACATTTTATGCTGTACTTGAGCGCATACCTCTGTAATAAACTGGAACAATAATAGCGGTGCATAAATC
The DNA here is from genome assembly GCF_900634415.1 of Cottoperca gobio. Taxonomy (NCBI): domain Eukaryota; kingdom Metazoa; phylum Chordata; class Actinopteri; order Perciformes; family Bovichtidae; genus Cottoperca; species Cottoperca gobio. Next base: position 793,449 of record NC_041375.1, on the reverse strand, counting down.
TGGATCCTGTCCTCCTGTCCACTCCGCACACACACACGCATCGCACAATGACTTGTTGGCAATCAGTGTTTTCTTACAACTTCAGGGTGCGTGGGAGCATAACATGCAGGTGAAAATCATTAAACTGCTCTTCTCGGTGAATATGATTTAGTCACACAGGGTACACTTACGTTACACAGCCCAACCCAGTAACCAACCCGACCTCCTCGTCCAAACTAAAGGACGAGAAAGGTCGTTTGTGTTTTGCCTCCATGGTTAAGGTTTGTTGAACTTTGGTGACGCGAAGGAAAGATGTTGGTTTGGGTTAGGGTTAGGGAAAGGTCGTGGTCATAGTCACGTTGACTTTGCATACGAACAGAAGTCTCCTGTAAGTCACGTTCCCAAGATTAAACGTAAACATACTTTAGCTTTATTTTGAGACATCCGAATGACCGATGATGTCATTTGGATGTTTTACTCAAAGAATGGTAAAGGAATCACAAAAATATACTTCTTTTCCAAGAGACATAACATAAAAACATAAAATATGATAATTAAATATAAATGATCCTTTATTAAATAAATGAAATGGTTCAAATCGGTATATTAGGCTGATATTATAAGATTTTCAATATGAGTATTGAGTATTTTTAAAGTAAATGACTTCTTTCTACACAACACTGTGCTGTTTAAAGTGACTAATGTGCTCTTGTCACGCTTAACATTAATAAAAAGCTCTTTTATTTCTTGATATTTCACCTTAAAAATACTCTTTTTGCAGGAATAATCGCTGCACAGTGCAAACGTAGAAGCTCATGTGAGTAAAAGCTTGCAGTATATTCGTCCCTCTTCACCCCCCTCCCTCTCTGACCATCACACTTTGGAAGAGACTTCATGTCACTGCAGAGCAACACAATACAGCCCAGCGCTCCCAAAACCACAAGCGCTGGAGCCCCGCGGCCAGACCAGCTCCTCTCATGGCAGGATTCAATATTCCTGAAAAACTTATTTTCCTTCTCTCTCTCTCTCCCTCCCCCCCCCCTCTCTCTCTCTCTCCTCCCCCCCTCTCTCTGTCTCTCTCTCTCTCCTTCTCCCCCCTGTCTCTGTCTCTCTCTCCCCCCCCTCTCTCTCCCTCCCTCCCCTCTCTCTCCCTCTCTCTCCCTCCCCCCCCCTCTCTCTCCCTCCCCCCCCCTCTCTCCTGGCAGTGCTGTGAGTGCACTGCAGTAAAATAAAAAACTTTTCTTTAAAACGTAAATCAAGGCAAATTACGGGACAGAACTATGAAAGAATTATAGAACATGAAATATTCATCTTCTCCTTAATGAGCTCTGGTCCTCCAGGGCCCCCAACTCTCTCTCTGTCTTTTGGTGGGGTGGGGGGGGGGGCAGTGTATGACCACCAGAGACACCATTAACACAGAGATAAATATGTAATGAAGGAAAAATCACTTTTCTGTTAGTTTTGTGCATGACTTCACCTTATCAGGGTTTCTTCTTATTTTCTCTGTCTGTCTGTCTGTCTGTCTGTCTCTTTCTGTCTGTCTGTCTGTCTGTCTGTCTGTCTGTCTGTCTGTCTGTCTCTTCTGTCTGTCTGTCTGTCTGTCTGTCTGTCTCTTTCTGTCTGTCTGTCTGTCTCTTTCTGTCTGTCTGTCTGTCTGTC
>NC_041375.1:721811-789311 GCF_900634415.1 Cottoperca gobio | reverse complement strand
TGGGGTCTCAGCCTCGGTGAGCGGTCATACACACACACACACACACACACACACACACACACACACACACACACACACACACACACACACACACATAAACAACCCTGAGACTTGCAGCAGAAATCAATTTAGCAAAAACAATAAAGAAATTATTTATAAGGGCAGACTCTGCCAAATTAGCTGTGGGAGGCACTTAACTGCTAAAGCCGTATGAATAAGAGCTGTGGAGCGAGCACCAGGACCGTGTCAGTCATGAAGAAATGTGATGCTGCTCAGGCTACTGACATGCACACACACACACACACGCAGCACCTGCAGCCGACATAGACACACACAGTCACAGATCTCCCAGAGCCCCCGACATGCAGCACAGCCTCACGCTCCTGTACCTGCAGTCCGGTCCAAACACACATCACTGCTGTGAGGATTAGCTGCACGGCTACAGCGCTGCATTCATTTTTCATGTGCGGTTGCTCACTGCAGTTTGAGAGACCCTCTTATTGTCCACAACCCAAAAGGGGGGGGGGGGGGCTCACATTACCGACTATCAGTGTGAGATGCTGTGTGTGTGTGAGTGAGTGTGTGTGTGTGTGGCAGATGGGACACATGTGTGGTCTGTGGTGACAGGCTGGCTGGAGCCTGAGGTTTGGTGGAAGGCTTCATCTGGGACGGAGAGTGGGTGGGGGGGGGGCAGCAACATATTTACACACACACACACACATACCTCATTTCCCCATTAATAAATCACCAGTGTTTCACTACAGCTCATCTCCCTGTGTCTCTCGATGTGGGTGGGGGGGCATTGTGGAGGGACTTTATTTTTAGTCTTTGCTGAGAGTGTGAGAGGAGGAATGTGTTAATGGTGCCACCACAGCTTCCTCCCAGTCTCCCCATCAGCCTGCAACACACAGCTCTGAATGGGAGGAGAGGAAAGATGTGTCCGTGGAGGAGCTGGGGGCGGGGGGAGCCGCCAAACAGCACCAGAGGATCCGTGTCGAGATGCTAAATGGGAAGTTTCACCATTTGCCAGATTTTGATTTATAGCATATGGTATGTACTATGTGTGGGATATAACAGCTTTGCATTGAGGGGGGGGGTTAGGGTACAGACTTTCTCTCAACCAAGCTGAAGTGTTTGAGCCAGCAGTGACTTCAGTTTGTTCAAAAGGAAGCTGGAGGCTGCAGAACAGAGCGGCGACCATCAACTAATAGACGATAAACGGAAGAACAATCGGCAACTATTTAGATAATAGTTTCAATAATATTAAATAATAATCTTTATTGCAAAAATGTCAGAAAACTGCGTTTTCAGCTCACAAATGGAGATTTCCTGATTTTCTCTGTTTTATCATGTTAAATAAATATTTAACAGTTTTTAGGAACTCGGACATTTTTCACTATTTTCTGACATTTTATGGATCAAACGATTAATCCAGAAAATAATCGGCAGATTAATCAAAAATGAAAATAATCGTTAGTTGCAGCTCTGTGTATAAAGCCACAGAGCCAACAAACAAAAAGATGTATGTAGAGTTAGAAAATATTATTATTTATTGTCTTATATTCATTTATGTTGTGTCTGCTACTTAAAATCAATAGCAGATAAGATATTATCTATACAGCCTAAGAGTAATAAAGACAAAGACAGGCAGACAGGGTTCAGTGTGTGTGTGTGTCAGTGTGTGTGTGTGTCAGTGGGAGTGTTACAATAATGACAGAGGACAACACGTCAGTGTGTTTCCTGCATCGATCTCCCTCAGCCCTCCTGCAGCCTCGGCCTCCCTCCTCACAAACTAATGGGGCATTTCCTCCAGTACCACACCACCCAGCAACACTGTTTACTCTCCATTACACTGGGGGGCACACACACACACACACACACACACACACACACACACACACCCCAAGTATTTACTTCTTCCTACTTAATATAATGAGGAATTAATACCGATGGGTGCGGTCCCTGAAGGCAGAGATAGAGTTTCATGTTTTCCTCACTTGAAGTGTAATTGTCCAATAATAACCTTTGCTAACGTGGGAAGGGGTGAAAAGTAACTAAGTTACCCCCCCCCCCATTATTGTACTTCCTGTTTTGTACGGATTCTTTGTCCAAAATGTGTTTTTGTACACCGATCCAAAATCAAAACAGGAGTCAAGGTAAAAACAAATAGTCAGGACACTCGTACATGTCGGTGAATATAAAAGATGTTTACAGTCGACAGATGTAAACATTGTAAGACGAGGTGACGTGTGCAGGAAATCTGTTTTCAATGCCTGAGCCGGAGATGCATCTTACTGCCAGGTGTTCCATCCATCTGGACAGTGGAGATATGAGGTGCAGCTGTAAACACGTCTGATTCTTACCTGCGACTCCTGCGGCAGGTGGAGGACGGTGTGCAGCCTCTCGGAGTGATGGTGTCTGGACTCCTCCTCGTACGCCAAGTCTCTGTCGCCCTGCGGCAGCGCCAGGAACCTCCGGATGGTGCACAGGTTCTCCCACAGGGTGCGGTTCTCTGGGCTGGGGTTCTCCTTCCAGCGGAGCAGCTCACACAGCCAGCCCTGGAGAAGAGACGGAGGCATAAGTGGAGAAAGAAGGTGGGGGTTAAATACAGAGGTGGAGTGGAAGATACTTCCATGTTTTTTGGAGATATGCATTTCGGTTCTCATGTCTGCACAGTAAATATAGACCCTGCATGGCAGCTTGCACCTTCCTGCTGCAGGACGCATCTTCCTGCTGCAGGACGCACCTTCCTGCTGCACCTTCCTGCTGCAGGACGCACCTTATGACTGCACCTTCCTGCTGCAGGACGCACCTTAGGACGCACCTTCCTGCTGCAGGACGCACCTTCCTGCTGCAGGACGCACCTTCCTGCTGCAGGACGCACCTTCCTGCTGCAGGACGCACCTTCCTGCTGCAGGTCGCACCTTCCTGCTGCAGGTCGCACCTTAGGACGCACCTTCCTGCTGCAGGACGCACCTTCCTGCTGCAGAACGCACCTTAGGACGCACCTTCCTGCTGCTGCAGGACGCACCTTCCTGCTGCAGGACGCACCTTCCTGCTGCAGGTCGCACCTTCCTGCTGCAGGACGCACCTTCCTGCTGCAGGACGCACCTTCCTGCTGCAGGACGCACCTTAGGACGCACCTTCCTGCTGCAGGACGCACCTTCCTGCTGCAGGACGCACCTTCCTGCTGCAGGACGCACCTTAGGACGCACCTTCCTGCTGCAGGACGCACCTTCCTGCTGCTTAATGTGTTTCTGGAGTAAAACTAGAGCCAGCAGCCAGTTAGCTTAGCTTAGCATAAAGACTGGAAACGGCTGGACTAGCTCTGTCCAAACATCTGTCTACCAGCACCTTGAAACTCACTAATCAACACGTAATGTATCTTTCAGTGAGTTCCTGTAGTCTTGACGTCCCGGTGAGGTTTCCAGTGAAACTCTAGCCAGGCTAGCAGTTTCCCTCTGTTTCCAGTCTTTATGCTAAGCTAAGCTAACCTGCTGCTGTCTGTAGCTTCATATGTAGCGTAAAGATATAAGAGTGGTATCAATCTTCTCATCAAGTAAGCGGATAAGTGTATTTATAAAATGGCAGAAACAACAAATAAACAGATTTTGTTTATCCTGGTATTTCCTGTATTATGAACCTTTTTATGTGCCTCCTCCAGCTGTGGAGCCCAAGAATCAACACCTTTCACCTACTAGCAGTGACTCTGGGTGAAGAAGACGATCAGGAGGATGAGAGAAAGGAGGAGTTAAAGTTTGAAGGAAACAGGACGAGTAAAATGTGAAGAGACGAACAAAGAAAAGTAAAAATCTAGCAAAAAGAGTTTGAAATGTGCCGAGTGTGTGAGGTGTGTGAGGTAAACGAGGGAGAGGAAGATGAGGGAAGGAGAGATGGAGAAGAGGTGTGTGAGGTAAACGAGGGAGAGGAAGATGAGGGAAGGAGAGATGGAGAAGATTCAATTATATCTGCTAGACTGGTTCAGTTTGTGACACCAGCTGTTGTGTTCAACCAGCCACCTCAGGCAGCATGCGCCGCTAATAGCCTGATCATCTCTCGCTCTGTCCTTGTGGCCAGCTGCAGCAGATGGGTGCACTGAGCCGTGACCCTCAGACACCCCCAGACCCACCAACCAGGGGGACCTCGCTAACTGCACACACACACACACACACACACACACACACACACACACACACACACACACACACACATGCATGTACTGTACACATGATGAACACATCTCTACATATTATTACATTTCTTTACTTACACTCAGAGCCACATGCTTCAAAGGACTGTATCCATAAATGAAGGGAGTTAGCCTGTTAGCCACGTTAGCCTGTTAGGCATGTTAGCCTGTTAGCCATGTTAGCCTGTTAGCCACATTAGCCTGTTAGCCATGTTAGCCTGTTAGCCACATTAGCCTGTTAGGCACGTTAGCCTGTTAGCCACGTTAGCTCCAGCACTTCCTGCTTACAACTGTGTGCAAGTACACACATTCTGCAAACTGAATATTAATAATGTTATTATTGCACCTGTGTGCGTGTCCTGCTGGGACTAAAGTCAAAACCAGAAATAATTTGTTGGAAATAAGTTCTCGTACTTTTATGATCTCCTTTGAATGAATTCATAAACAATTCAAGTCAATGAATCAGTGGACTGTACATGGATATTAAAGAGCTTTTCCAGGAATACTACGCTTAATATTTCAGAGATATTAATCAAACATTAAGAAGTATTTCCAGTGCTGCAGTTCATCACGTTATCAGAGCTCTGAGAAAAGCAAACACACGCTTCATCATGATGTGGGTGACAGCTGATACAACGGGTGACGGAGTGTGTACTCGGTGGCAGCGCTCCAGCTCTGGTCTCTGCAGCAGTGTGTTTTGGCTCTGAACGGCCCCTGAACACACCACGTTTTATCGTTTTAATAAGCTGTTGTGATACACAGATTTATCAAGCACTGGATATAGCACTGTGCTCACTTGCTCTGGGGCTCCTTCATTCATAAAACAACTTAGATGCTTTTTATTTCCATATTTTGATTGTATTTTTCTTTACATGTTATGTACCAATACACCAAGGCAACTTCTCTCCCCCCGTGCTCCCCTCACCTGGCTCTTGTTGGCGGCCACCTTAGCGAACAGAGCCTGGGACACCTTCGCTCTCTTCATCTCCTGCTGGATTTCGTCGTAGATGCCAGATGTGATGTTGACCATCGACTCCAGCTTCAGTGGGAGATCGGGGGCCGGGCCGGGCGGCTTTGGCTGAGAGAGAGGATCGACAACACGATGTAATACACAGTAAATACAAATCAAAGTTAAATCTAACTCTCCTCCAGCTGTAGGAACCCTGAGAAAGAAGCGTCCACAGAAGCTAATGGTGTGTACACATCATATATACATATGAGAGGTTATCAGCTGCTCGGAGAACAGACATGCAGGGTTCCCTGTGTGAGCGTCAGCCGCACATCTGCAGCACACGTCTCCATGTGAACTTGGTTTCCAGATCAAAGTCATTAAGTCCTCCTCTTTTGTCTCTCTTTGTTGTTTCTGTTTGAATGAACATGTATTGGCTCTCAGAAAGCTTGTATACACAGTGTTTGAAGTCGTCCACAAGACATGCACAGACCAGCGAGCTCACATTCCCTCAGTGTAAACCAAGCTGAGATTATTTTACATAGACATAATAAGAATAGCACACACATGCACCCACAGCCATGAATGGACATTTGCCCTGACATCAGAGGGAACTTCTTATCACTGAATTGTTATGTGCACATGGAAAGAAATACTGTATAATGTCCTTTATGTTTACAATATGTGCTCCGATGATGCCTTTGAAGATGTTTTTCCATTATAAATGGAATTTGTTTTAGGTTTTAAGACACAGGACACGGCGCGCCGCGGTCTGCTTTGTGAGGGCAAGTTAGAGATCGGAGATAACTCACCGAGTTGGAGATCTTAGTCTTGTTCTTCCAGATGGAGGCCCAGGTATCAGGGGTGATCTGGTCCTCCATGCCCCTCTCCCACACCTATGCACACACAAGCAACACATGTTTGCATCACTGTGATTACACAAGCAGCCCATTTTATTAATGGGTTTTAAATTAAAAACAATCTCTTCTCTAAAAAGAATAAAAATAGAACTTTTACTCTGAAGGGCCACTTTTCGTGCCATGGAAATTTCAAAATAAAGGCGCATCTTAAAGATGATGATATTTGGATGTTTTCAATTTGCCTCGATGACATCGATCCAAATCCTCACACAGATGTAAACAACACACTGACCTGCGAGAGGCGAGGGGGGCCGGGGTTGGAGGAGTTGGAGGCGGGCAGGCCGACTGTGGGGTTCATGGTGCGCTCTCTCTCCTCCTGGTAGATCCGGTCTCTCTCGCTCTCCGCCAGGTTGAGGAAGTTCTGCATGGCTTTCAGATTCACCAGCAGAGACTGCGAGGCCGTGCGAGGGTCCTCCTCCTTCCGCAGGATCTCTGACAGCAAACCCTGCACGACGAAGACACACATGGAGACGCATATTTACACTATGAACTCTGCAGGAAGGACACAACGTCTCTTTCATCATCTTCACTTGCATTGAAGTGCGTTTGAAGTCTTAAATGCTGCTTAAGTAAAAGTGTGTAATGAAGAATGTGACTGTTGTACTATTATATATTATATCATTAGATGTATTTAATGTTTAATGTAAAAGCAGGATGTTGCTGTTGTAGTTCGTTGACATGGAGCTCATTTTAAACTATTAACTGATTATTTTCTCCATTAATTAATTAATTAATTGTTTGGTTTGTAAAACGTCTGAACACTTCAACATTATTAAAAATACATTAAAGAAATTACAGAAATTTAAAAGGCAAAGCAGGAAATTGTCACATGTAATGATTTAAACATAGTTTCAGCTGTACTTGTGTTGTAGTTTAATTCATAACAAAACTTCATATTTTATAAGCTCTTCATGTGTTTTCTACACTAAAGCTGTCAAATACAAATACATCAGATTTAAAAGAACGATTCACTTTATAACCACAGTATTAGCATATGGATACACACACACACACACACACACACACACACACACACACACACACACACACACACAGACACACACACACACACACACACACACACACACACACACACACACACACACACACACACACAACTGACACCTGGCCTCTATACCAACAGGTCTATGAGCCTCCTCCCATTACATTGATCTAATGGGGCGCGTGCTAACCAGTTTAGCACGGCCTGAATGCATCAGGTGTTCGTGCCGCTGTGAGGGCGGGGAAGGACACTCAATGACCCAGCAAGCTACCACGCCACGCTTCCCACTGAAACTCCCATGAGCTCGGTGACCGCAGATTTAGCCAAACGCTGCGTGACAAATTACAATCCGTCAGTTTCTATTTATTTCTATCAAATACGGAAACGATCTCTGGTCGCCTGCGATGCTGCGAGGGAACTATGATCCGTCCATAAGGGATGTTTCAGTCCTGCCTGACTTGATAAAACCATCCTGGGCTTATTGTTCATGCTATCTGAAGCTACCCTCTCTCAGCCTCGTCACCTTTCTGCTCCTCTTCCTGCTCATTTTGCCCCCACACTCCCCCCACTGTCTCCTACCCTTCTTGACCACAGTCTGTCCTGTTTTCCTACCTGTGTGCGGTTGAAAGCCACACGGGCGAACACGGCCTGGGAGACACTAGCTCTCTTCAGCTCGTCTCTGACCTGCTGGTAGATTTCACAGGAGACCTCAGCGGCCGAGGGGTTGATCCCGGGATGGTCGCCGCCGACTTTGGATGAACCCCGAGGGATGGGCGGGTGGTTGAGGAACTGCTGGTTGATGGCCTGGGGGTGCTGATGGGCCAGCAGGCGGCTAACGGCTAGCTGCTGGTTGATGAGGTGGGCCATGGCGAGCTGTTGACGCACCAGCTGTGGGGATAGTTGAGGGGAGAGCAGCCCACCTGGTCCCAGCAGGGGCTGCAGGGCACCGGGCGGGGGCGGAGGAGGCACCTGGCCCGTACGAAGAGGAGGGCTGTGGTGGAGGGGGCCGTGGGGCGAGGGCTGCTGTTGGTGAGGAGGTTGCTGCGAGGGCGCCTGCGGGTCCCCCTTGAGGTGGGGACTTCCTGCTCCCAGGTGAGAGAGCTGGGCCAGGCCGGCCAGGTGAGGGGGAGGTCTCTGGCCCAGCACGCAGAAATCTGCCATGTTGTCTCTCTCTACTGGAGAAGAAGAGAGACGGTGACGTTACATGCACACTTATATCACAGCGTTATTCCCAATAAGACAACATTCAGAAGACGGTTTAGATGTTTGTGTGTAACAGAATATTGTCTTAAGAGCAAACAGAACTTTAAACGTGATGATTGACACTTTTACATCTTAGCTTTGGTCCAGAAAGACGAGATAAGTTGTCCTTACTTTTGATGTCCGCGGCATCTCGTCCGGACCACATCTTCTCCAGGTAATCTACTGCTCCACACAACAGAGGGAAGAACAATCTCACGTCAAGGTTCAACGAGAAGAACTTGAAGATCCAAGTATGAACAGATTTATATAAAACCTCAGCTTGTCCAACTCTAACAAGTATTCCCCTACAGCTATGATTGACAGGTGCAGCAGCCAATCAGAGAGCTCTCTGAAGCTGCTGCCATGTGAAGAGTGTAACGTCACACTACAGTCGAAAGCAGTCGGAGTCACATTCCCTTCATCCCAGGAAGCATCTGAGGAGTCGCAGATACCGACAGCGCAGGCTTTGATTTACAGTCTGATTGCACCTGATGAACGCAGCCCTGCAGCACATGTGATCAAGCCACCGCGCTTCAACTATATTCCCAGTTAAACGTGTTTACATTCTTTTATTTACTTTATGATTTAGAGCGCCTGCGTGCGCACCGCCTCGTCGCTCTTACAGAACAGGAGACCGCTGCCATGCGGTCGTGTGTTTACGTTCGTTCATTCATAGAGGAATAGATGCGTGTCTTCAACTTCCTAATGTGTCCACAATGTCCACTGGCGTCAGACGCTTGTAGGAGAAAACATCGTGGTGTGTCAGCAGCCGACGCAGAGTTACAATCTTTGAGGATGTGCATCATGGAAGGCGTAGCTACGTGGAGACGTGTGGAGCTTCTGGAGATGACTATAAAGTGCGATTACAAAGTTAAAGCACAGGCGCGAGACCAGATCAGGTCGGCGAGAGTTTCCAGCAGAATAACAAAAGTTTCATCTCGTCTTGTTAAACTGTAAGAGCGCTCATAGAAGTGGGACTACTTTCTGTACCGCTCACCTTTCATGTTCTTATATCTCTTGTACCAACGAGCAAACTCCTGACATTTGGCAGTGGAGACGTTGGCGTAGTACGAGTTGTTCACTATGGAGGAAATCATACTCTGAGAGAGAGAGAGAGATAATTAATAACCAACTTAATATGAAATGCTTACACTCACGCAACAACCTCATGGCATGCTCACATAAACACACACACACACACACACAACAGAAATAGACAAACATTAATCATGATTGGAAGCCACCCATGGAAACTCGAGCCAGTGCAGAGAGGGAATCTCCAGCCACACACACATATGCTTGCAATTGATGCTGCGATCAACACACACACACACACACACACACACACACGCACACACACACACACACACACACACACACACACACACACACACACACACACACACACACACACACACACACACACACACACACACACACCCACAGATAGAGGGCTAAACATGCGGCTGGGGAGTTTAACGTGACGGAGGAGACACTTCAGTTTGATTAAAATGTAGAAACGCGGCGCAGGATTCATTTTAAACGTCTTCCTCACACGTCCCGACTTCAGTCATCAGTCGGGACGTGGGATTGAAATTAAGAATCCAAAATGAGTGATATTGTGTCTGATGTCACAAATATGTGGCATTAAGTGACTTTTGAATGTTAATATTCTACATCATTTAGGAAAGATATGTAAATATACATTATAAAGAAGCACTTCATTAAAACTGGTATTTATTACAGTTTACTTTAAAAGCAATGTTAATTCATTAACTTTAATAATGATAAATCTGATGTTTAAAAGTTTATTGTATTTTTAATTCAGTTTCTGAAACATGTAAATAATAATATATATATATATATACACACCGAATATATATTTACATTATAAGCAATTATTGGGTGATGTACTTTGTTCCTTTTTCTTCATTTACCGAATGTTTCGTTTAGTCATTTGTCTTTCTTGATGATTTGAATATTTAAAGAATAAAGATGTTGTTGTTGTTGTTGTTGTTGTTGTTGTTGTTGAGCAGCAGGATCCGGTTGTTACCTGTGACAGCGGACACTCTTTGGCCAGAGTGCTTTGGTTCATTTCCTTCAGCAGATCTTTGAGAGCGTTCCTGACGGTCGTGTGGTTCCACTGTTCGGAGGGCAGATCCTCCAGCTTTGAAAAACTGCAACGAGCAAAACAAACAAACACAGGAGTCACAAAACAACAACAACAACAACAACAGCAGCAGAGGCCATTAAAGCAAGAGTTGGACATTTTAGGAATTGCACTTTGACTTTCTTGCAGAGAGTTGGATGAGAAGATTGATACGACTCTCGAGTCTGTACGACAAATATGAAGGTCCAGCCAGCAACCTGTTAGCTTAGCTTAGCATAAAGACTGGAAACGGGGGGAAACAGCTAGCTTGGTCAGTTTTTCCAAAGGTAGCATCTACCAGCACAGAAGTGTAAAAACTAAAAGTTACATCCCGAGAAATCAAACTACTTTACAATAACTATATCTGCTGCAACACTACACTACTACAACAATCACAGTATTTAGCTTTCGAAGGGCCAGGCTAGCTGTTCCCCCTGTTTCCAGTCGCTAAGCTAAGCTAAGCGGTTGCTGACTGTATCTTCTCATCTAGCTTTTCCTTAAATCCTAAATTAACCCCAAATTAAGCCCCAAACCCACCGATCTCCCAAACATCCTGTCCTAACCTCAGACCCACTACTTCCTGTATATCCCCACAAACTTCCCATTTTTATTTCATTTTAACCTCAAATTAATCATTTTGGATCTCAAGCACAGAGTGTGCCAAAGCTCTGCCATCGCCATGGGACACACACACACACACACACACACACACACACACACACACACACACACACACACACACACACACACACACACACACACACACACACACACACACGTAAACAAACCTGGCTGGTATGTTCCAGGACAATAACAATAAAAAGCTTCTCATCTGGAGTTTATCTGTTTTTATCTGCCCATCAAGACCCTGCTTCACTTACTTCCTGGCACACCGACTCTCCCTGACGGAGACAGATAATAGATAAATCCCCAGCGAGTTTGTTTACTGTTTCAATATTGCCGCTTTCAAATTTGATAGATATGGTAAATTCTTGAACTGCAATCAGCTGCAATGACATCAGACGCCCAACGGACCAAGCGTCTGCGTCAGTGTAACTGAAAGCTTCACAATACGGTCGAGCCGCCTTCACAATGTTGAGAGTTTTCACACACAATATGATTTTAGATCCAGAGAAGTGTGACCAGAACTCACTCTGACCTCTGCAGCTGGATGCGCAGCGTGACCATGTGGTAGACCTCCATCAGCATGTCGGCTACTGTAGCTTCTGGCGTGTCCGTCAGGAAGTGGATGGGCAGAGGGTTCCACCTTCCCACCTTGATGATGCCTGGACAGAGACAAGACTTCTGTCATCTTACAGGTAGCACACGTTGTGAAATGATAAAACAAAAGGATTAAAAAGAGGTGAATAGACAGATACTTAATATCCTGTGAACTAGCTCCTCATAACGTCTCCACGATGTTGCGCCCTTAAACGTATAATATGCACATTCATAGTATGTAACAATAATAAAAGACGGCGTAGTGGCCCGTCAGAGTTTGTCATTGGACATTTTAACGGGAGCCGAATTATCCGCAGAGGTCTCCTGCTCTCCAAAACCAACGGACCCCGTCAGGAAAGCCGGTAAAAACACTGAATAAAGCAGTTTCACTTTTAAAATCAGTGTTTCTCCGGTGAACGCAGGGCGGAGCGGCCACAAGCTAAAGGCTAACGTTTGCTCACTGACCAGGGGAAGTACAGGTGTGAAGGAAAATATTTAATAACTTATCAATCATTTCGACATGACCGCTACGAGCGTGCGACTTTTACATGTCTAAATGACGCCACATTATTTATCTGCTTCAGTCCCCAACAGACACACACTCTTTGGGAACTCCGTCCCACAGAACATGTAGAAACGGGATTTATTGTCTCGGGTTAAGTTCTTTTATATATAAAATAACTCCCCTTTGTTTTAAGCCTGCACCGTTGGATATTTAAGAGCAATTGCTCAGAAGATCTGAGTATTGGATTATAACTTCTCAGATGTGAGAGGCTGCGGCGCCACGCAGGGATATGAACGTGGATATCGTGAAGAGAATTGAGAAGCGTACAGGAAGCCGGTGTCAGTGGGCCAGAATGTGGTAATATGCCGTCTTTGTCATATAAAGGACTAAAGAAAAAAATAATACACACTAACACACATGTGCACTTCACCTTCTCTCACACACACACACACACACACACACACACACACACACACACACACACACACACACACACACACACAGGTTTTCATGGGGACTGGCTGGAGCTGTGAAAACTAAACAAAGCTAATCGCATTACTCTCCTCAAAATGAGATCCAGACGGGTCCTGAGAAGCCTCCCTCTCTGTCCCCTTGTTCCTCCCCCTCTCCCTCCCTCCGTCCTCTCTCCTCCCCAGACTCCTCTGATCTCTCATATTCTCTTCTTCTTCTCCTCCACTGTGTTTACTGTGCATCTCTGTTGTATCTTTGATTCCCGTCAGGCCGAGCTGTGTTCTTAATTATCTGGTCGTACAGCGGGAGCATCATTTAATCCTGTACCAACAGGACGGACTGGGACCCCTCAGGGCGGGGGAGAACCCCAGAGGAACGTAAGACCACCAGGACGGCGTTTAGAAACCCAAACTGAACCAGATAGTTCTATTATAACATTAGTTTATTAGTTTTATCATCTGGGCTGCATGGAAATCTTCTTTCTCTGTAAAAAGTAAAGAACGTGAGAATGTGAGAGATATCTCTGAAAGAATAAGAGCACATGTGGAGGAGCGTCATTTCACATGTGGTTTAGAGACACGACACGTTTCATAAGCTCACAGAATGGGACCTTCAGATATTATTATGAGTCATTTCAGATGTACAACCTTCAGAATGATACATGTCCACATAAACACCGCATGTGTGAAATGACATATCGCACACGTGACGACGCGAGTTTCACACGTGGAAGAGTTTTGTTTGTGTTTCTTCTGCGAAGACGTAATGAAATGCATTTTAAAGAGATGGAAGAAAATACTCAGATCCTTTTATGAGAGGAAAGCACGGAGCACGTCCTCCTCGCTTGTTTTTCTTATTTTCTCTGTCTCTTTAACACACACACACACACACACACACACACGAAAATAAGCCATAACAATTTCGCTAATGCCAAGTTGGGTGGAAGCAAACGCGTGAATAAGCAGACAAACACAAACTCACAGAGGACACATGACAGCACACAGAGAAGTGGACATGTACATGTAGCCACTCGCATGCAAGCAAGCGCACACACACACACACACACACGCTCACAATGGGATGGTAAATGCATTAATAATTGATCCATCATTTCTTGGTCTGCTGTTCAATGGGCTCTGCTTCTTGTCCACATTTAAAAGTAGGAATCATTGTTCCCATTTCCACATTAAAATTCCACCTCCCAGAGACGTGCTTTAATGTGGCCGGCTGGTGGCTTGGCTCATGTCTGAGTGTGCCCATCCGACGGCTCTCATCGACACTCGCACAGGCCTGCACGCATGAATGCCATCGTGCACGCGCACACACGCACGCACACGCACACATGTACACGCAGTAATCTCATTGTCCCGTGCTGAAATAAGTCCTAATGGTAGCAGCAGCCTGCACACGCATGAGGAGGCTGCTTCCAAACTGGTTCCAGCCTTCACCCCTGGCACAAAGTGAGGGAAACCCCATACGCCTGACTCACCCCCATCACCCATCATTGCACCCTTAAGGAACTCCTCTTGATGAAAATCTGTCATGCTGTTATTTTAGGGAGCGCTCCTCTCCGCTGAAACGCTCCTCTGTGACATGATGTGCACAAAGACCTCCGCTGAGGAACACCAGAGCTTAAGGCTTGTTATGAGTTAAGCTGCAGCTTCCTAACCAGTTCACTGTATGAACTTTGTCTTTATTAAAGGTTGATCAGTCTCGGAGTGTCCGTGCCCCATCACAGCAGCCGGTGACGCCTGTAGCTGCACTGCAGCCTACAGATATGATATATCATACGTGCTCTTACTTATGAAGTCCTGACGGCTCGTTTAAAGGCACAGTTTCTGGATACGTGTGCTTCTCTCCACGGATGATGTTTTGATACTTCCACTGTATTTCTGTAGCAGCTACATCAGTTTAAGCTTATAATCAACAAAGACACTGAAATCTCACTTTTTTAAATATGCAGAGTAACCTTTGATGAATGACTTTGTAACGTTTATAACTGCTTGTTTGTCTTAAAATAGGGAACTAGTGGCGCGGAGACATCAACAAGAGAAAGACAATGTAAACAAAAGAAAAAGCCAACAGGGGATCTGAAAAATGAAAGGGAACACACCCCTTTGGTTGGTGTTGCACACACTCTCACACACACACACACACACACACACACACACACACACACACACACACACACATTCTCATTCTTAATAGAAGGCTGAATTACAAACTGGTGGCAGACGTTTGAAAGACCATTTACCAAACAACAAATGATGCTATTCAGTTGCATTGTGGGAATTGTAGGATATAACGTTCTTTGGAATCTCGAGCTATACGAGAGATTAAAGTCACATCTCGACTTTGATGATCCGTGAGAATCCCTTTAAAACGCCGTATGATCCCCTGACAGCCCCCGGGGACTTAAAGGTCACCTCACTCTCAGATCTCAAACCTGGAAAACCCCAAAAGATGCGAGACAGAATGTACAATCACGGATCACCTCCGCCAAGAGGGCCACGTGTCCCGTTTGTCTGAAAACTACTGACCCCATTTTCTTAAAACTTGGTGGAGGGAGTTAGCGTTGGCAAAGGTGGAACCCATTGCAGTTTGGAGTGGATCCTAATCACGGGGGCGGATACACAAACTATGTTTCACTTTCGTTAACGTTGCGAGATTTGTGCTGCATTCATGTGGCGTCGGAAAAAAACATTCCCACGAACACCCCCTGAAGTCACAACAACTCTGAAACATCTATTTAAACGCTCCGAGCGACACAGCGTCTCTTTAGTCCGTGTTGCTTCTACGTTACGACTTAAAGCTCACGAACACACCAAAGAGGGAAGAACAACTTCACAACTCTGAAGATGGGATCATCCGAGAGCACCATTCGGCTTGGCGGACGTCTGCGCTGTCTTTGGGCCGAAATGTATTTATTAAGTGTTAATACATCTGTAAACCAGAAGTAAAGCACGCCCTGACTAAATAAGAGTTCTGTTTGAGTTGCTGACATGTCTGCAGCACTGACCCTCTGTGGCCTGTTGGACGTGGCACTGCAACAATGCTCTCGCACTCGCTGACCACTGTTCACTGTTCATCGGCTAAAGCCGTAAAGTACAGGTCTGCTGCCATCCATTCTATAAAAGCCTCCAGACCCTTATAATTGAAATAAACAATATCTCCCAGTTAATTACTGGGCTAAGCTAATTAAAGAAAGGCCGTGGTACTCGGCGGGGACTTTAAATACACCGCCGGGACACAAGAATGCAGGACACAATTCAAACAGGGAGAAAATAGCTGGGACTCTGTGTAATTTTGGTCGTGGACCGCAGCGGGAAAAATGTATAATTTAAGCCAGAAATTATTCATTTAACATAAACGCTTGTTTTAAAAAACAAAAAGTATTCATTTGAGAGAAGCTGGGGGGAGGTGTGTGCGGGTTCTGTCTGTGATACTGCATGAATACACGGTATTAGTGTGAGCAAATGCATCATTGCGTGGGTTAAATAGAGTTGTGTGTGTGTGTGTGTGTTTTGTCCACATGCACAAACAAACACACACACACTGTAAATGACGAGAGCTCGAGTCAATTCTCAGAATGTTTTGTTTGTGTCGAGTTGTGATGTCCCGTTGAGTCTCGCCTTTGAAGCCCCTGGTGCGGTGCGTTCAGAGGAGAGCATTGATGTGGACGGACCGCTCGATGTTTTCTATACACACCGATGAGACACAAAGAGACCTCCCCCGATACTTGGCAAAAACATTAAGGCTGAAAGTGTTACTAATGGCATTCATCTGCAAACCGGAGCAAATGCTCGCCGTGCAACTTAGTGGGCTATTTTCGGCCATCGTTGTCGGACGATGTGCATCTGTGTGTTGTTTACTTTTCTAACGGGCTTTAACAGGCTGTCAACTTTACAAGCAGAAGAAGAAGAAGAAAAGAGAAACGACGAGTCACAGGAAGCAAGCTGTGCATAAGGTGACCTCCTTGAAGAGTCAAACCCTGTGAATACTTCTACTGACCGGTCGTATCTTGCAGCAGTGGCGTGCAGGTGAACTCCACGGGGTGTCAGCACGCTGTGACATCACAGACGTGACTTTTCAGCCGTGTCTTCAGTGACTCTTTGACGCCGTTTGTTTCACAATGTAATGGCTGTAAAGTAACGACACCATCAGTGTGTGGGTGTGTGTGTGTCCTGTACAATGTCGCCAAATCTTTTCCAAAGAAAGGAGCTGATGACGTCATACGTTGATTTGCATATTGCGCATTGTTTGCATAAAGCGGAAGCGGTTGCGTCGGCTGAAGCGAGGAGGAGCGCAGAGCCGTGGAATCACTCTGAGCATATGAATTACAATAGAGTAGCAGACTCTGAGGAAAACAGACATCTAATAACCCCACATGTCAAGAATTAAGATTAAGAACGTTTCATTAATCCGAAGTCAGACTTCAGGATTAAGTTCAGATTTCTAACTGAGGTCGAGAGTACACGTCTGTCTCAGGTGGGCTGCACACCTGATAAGAGCTGCTGGCCTTGAGGCAGTAAAGGGATTACCTGCTGCAGTGTTTATGAGGAGGGGAGAACACACACACACACACACACATACACACACACACACACACACACACACACACACACACACACACACACACACACACACACACACACACACTTTAGAAACATGTTTGCACACTTCTGGGTCTGCAGACTTAATTTGAACTAGAGCTGGTGGAGATGACGCACACACACACACACACACACACACACACACACACACACACACGAGATGTCAAACAGATGGGGATCTCCCACCATTTCTCAGTGTGTTGCGAAGCCTTGTTGCTTTCTGTCGCTCTGTTGTTACCATTTTATATCGATGTGAGGCAACTTCCCCAGATGGCATTTTCTGCATACTTAAGAAAAGACAGTAACTGTCCTGCTGCAGATCACTACCATGTGTGCAACAATAAATTACAGAGATTTTCTTTTCCTCTGCTTCATAAACATTCTCACACATACTGTACACACACACACACACACACACACACACACACACACACACGATGTATTCCTGTCTTGCGGAGACATTCCTGTGCAGCTCTTTGTTGTGTCTTTAATGACTTCTACAGGCTCCGTCTGTGTCTCAGTTGTGTTTTTGAAACACTCTTGTGCTTCTTGCCACCGTAACACACAGTGTCGGCTCTAAATAGACGACCTCACATCCAGTTTACTTCTCAGGCCGCTGATTAGAGGGAGAGTCTCCTCTCAAGGATCATTCTCCTCTTGACCCCTACGCTGCACTGTATTTAATTCTGAGTCAGTCGCACGTTCGTTTACACAGCGAGACACTTGGAGGTTGGAAAATCAGGACTATTAATAATAACCATGAGAAAGTCCTCCTAATACTAACAAGAGGAGGCAGCTTGGCCTCAAATATCTAACTGCTTTTAAATCTGTAGTCGGTCATCTTTACAACTCTTCTACTGGATCCTTTCAGTTGGAAGTTTGAACTCTACAACTTATTCTTCTGCTTTATTTCAATTTGTCAGCAATGAAAACGCATGAATTCTGCACATTTGGGAGGTGTTCACCCCCCCAGCTGTCCCTTGTGTTGCGCTCGATCAGCAGTTCTGTGGTGGTAGCATTAGCGTGGTGTCGTGGTGTCTCTGTGTTTGTCTCTGACTGACCGTGGGCTTGTGCGGCCGAGCTGTGGGAGTATCCGAGGGCCAGCAGAGCCGTCTCCACCAGCTGAGAGAAGAGGATATCCTTCCTGACCAACACGAACTCTGCATGCTCCTCCCTCCCCTCACACCCGTCCGTCTGCATCCCTCCATCCGACTGCTCCACCACACAGAAGACTGGAATCATCAGACCTGTGGAGGACGAGGAGATTCATTTTGATCTGTGATCACAACGCAGCTCATCCCTGACGGACAGCTGTGGATCACGTGTGTGTTCACTTCATCCTTTTTGTTTTACGTTAACTCTGCACATTTATAGGCTTTTCATCTAACGGCCTATTAGATAGGGGGTCGTAATAACGGCTCCACTGACAGATATGCAAACATTATACAAATACAAGAAAGACCTGCGCTGATAACATGAGCTGCTTTCATTAGAGCATTAATAACAGGTTCAAAATAACAGTTCAGTTAAATATTAATGCAGTTTAAAAAGATGTAATACAGAACATGAACATGAACCTGTGAGTCTTCATCAAAGATGCAAATTCAGCTCAGAAGAAAAACAAACTCTCCAGAAGAGTTTAACAGTTTGCATGAAGCACACACACACACACACACCACACACACACACACACACACACACACAATATACATATATAGAATATATATAATTTATATATATAATATATAAATATATATAAATTATATATATAATATATAATATATATAAATTATATCTATATATATATATAATATAAATATATATAAATTATATATATATATATAATTTATAAATATATATAAATTATATATATATATAATTTATATATATATATATATATATATATATAATTTATATATATATATATATAATTTATATATATAATATATATATATATATATATATATATATATATATATATATGTATATATATATAAATAACAACTATGCTAAATAAATTAGAAATGAACATGCATATCTTTTACCTGCTTAATCAATTGTGAATTATGATTAACTGCTAATAAAAACAGAACTATGTTCAAGTATAAATTTCCAGATTGTGAACTTTCTCTCTCTCTGGTATCTGGTTACATTCCAGAAAGTGTCTGATTCCCAGCATCCGTGTCCTCTTGGCTCGCTGCACTAATATCAATCTCTCAATATGAATCTTTTTTCCTAAAAGGTTTTTGGTTTTGGGCCACCTGTCAACGACCAATTAATTAAAGCTCTCTGAAGAAATGATGGAGTGAGAGCATTAGGCAGCGTCCCAGCACTAATAATAATACAGGCACAGCAATGTGTTTTACCACACACACACACACACACACACACACACACACACACACCGATCCACCCGTTGTTTTAATCAGTCAATTCCTATATTTCTATTTCCTCCTCATTAATCACTCTGCTCCGCGTCCTCCAGGCTCTCATGGAGTGAATTACACACTGGAGCCCGGTGCCAATTCAAGTAAGTGAATTTCCCCCAACAGGGAAATATAACTGTCAACACAGAGCAGCTCCCTCCTCCGACCAGCACTCCTCTCTCTCCGCCCCTCGCTCCACCCTCAGCGTCTCCACCTCCGTCTGTCTTCTCTTATATCCAGTGTCCTGTGATTCGCCCGCTGACTGTGTGATCTGGTTTGGATGAAGAGAAGTCGCCTCAAACCTCTAATCCCTCTAATATGTACGGGGATGAGTGAACGGGGATATTAAAATAAGATGTGTGTGTGGAGTGTAAGTGGGTGTGTGTTTTGGCTGCATTTGTTGGGTGTGAGTGTCACAGCGTAGACGTTTGTGGATCTGTGTGTGTGTGTGTGTGTGTGTGTGTGTGTGTGTGAGCGGTTTGGAGGAGACACGTTGAGTTTCCTGCCTTCAAAGACGACCCGTCATTATTACAGACCCACCATCCAGCAGGAAACCCCTTCCTCTCTCTCTCACACACACACACACACACACACACACACACACACACACACTTCTTCTTCTTCACATTCTCTCACTTCAACACGTCGACTCTTCTTCTCATCTTTCTGCGGCCAAATCTGAGCTGCCCGTTTATTTGTTGACTTTAATCTCTCCCCCCCCCCCCCCGACGGGTCCATCTCTACAAACTCACAGAAACATTTATTTTTATTGTTCTAGCAAAGAGTGGATTTTAGGGAAAGCGATGCACGTTCAGCTTTATGTGACGGTGCTGAACTAAAATCGCTGCATCTGCAATCGAATTCTCACTTTAACATGTAGAACTCATGTCAACTGGGATATTTTAATAAAATTAAATATTGATATCATGTTAAAAACAATAATATTAATATTGTGTCAATAATCCAACATTTCTTTCCTACTCGGATTTTGAAAACGCAGCAAAGTTAAGGATTAAAATCTTATATATTAATATATATATATATATATATATATATATATATATATATATATATTGTTACCGTGAACTCTTAATAGTGAGAATCTGATCTTATGACCTGTAATATATTATGTTATATAAATTATAATATAATATATATAACATAATATATTTCTGACGCTGTCAAACAAAGTAGAAATAATTTCTTTCTAAATTTAAGGGAAATTAAAGGAAACTGTCGGGAGACATTTCTGCAGACATGTGGCACCAGGAACACCCACCCACCCACCCACCCACACACACACACACACACACACACACACACACACACACACACACACACACACACACACACACACACACACACACACACACACACACACACAACTTTCACAATGAACGCACGGATCGATAAACTGGAGTGAGTTGTGTAAATCTTGTTTATATGGAGCAATCTCCTTTATTTGGTGAGCATGTATTATACAGTTCCCCCCAGACGTACAGCTCGGCTTGTCCCTCACTACAACACAGCGCTGAGCCAAGCGGCTCTCGGCTCCAGGATGTGGCTCCACGCAGAGCCAAGAGCCGTCTCTGGGTTTGTACTGAAAAACCTCCGACACCTGAGGGAAGCGGCAACAGCTGCTCTGACATGTCGTCATGCAGCTTTCTCCATTTCAGCAGGACTCCAGCGACGTGTGCAACAGATCAGAATTATAACCTTGTAGGTTTCTTAGGGATAAGATTCTTAATTTTGTTCGTCATCCTACTTATTTTAAGAGATATTAATTAACTTTTCATGCAAATTTAGCTCTAATTTTGACCAAATTTCAAGCAGATCTGCAAAAGAAAATAGGAACGAATGCGTCTTTGTATCCACTGAATCCAACACTGTGATCCAGAGAAGAAGAAGATGCAACGAGCTGATGTCACCAAAACCTTCGACGGTCAGAGTCTCGTCGCTGCACACACACCTTCGTCGGGATGGAAACCCACTACATGTGGAGTTTCTGCCGTATGAATTCATCTCTTCATACAATAAACAAACAACACATCTGCATCTCTCGATCAACATGTGGCTCACCTCCGAGGGGTCTCAGGGGGGCTCCGTTGTGGCGGATGCGCGGCCCGGTGGGGCTGCCGTTCAGCTCCAACCGGCCCTTCTTTCCCGGAGGTGGGAGGCCGCTGAGGTCGGGGCTGCCCCCCCTCCGCTCAGGACTGTCCTGGGTGATGGGACTCTCCCCTCCTCGCTCCATCCTCCTCCAGACCCCCAGAGGAGCTCCGGCCAGAGAGAAGGAGTCTGCAAACAAGAGAATAGGACATAGTTCAAGTCAAATTCAACTATTAAGGTTGAAGATATTCTATTTAATATATATATTTAACATATATATTTAATATTTATATTTAACATATATATTTAATATTTATATTTAACATATATATTTATTATATTTCTGCTTTTTTACAACACAAAAATGAACTAATACATAAAACAGGGTAAAAACCAACCAGCTGGTAGAAACATGTTGAGAGATAAACTCAGTCACTTCATCATGTTGGTCTTTTCATGTGTGTGTGTGTGTGTGTGTGTGTGTGTGTGTGTGTGTGTGTGTGTGTGTGTGTGTGTGTGTGTGTGTGTGGACTGCAGAGTCGGCAGTTTGTGTTTAATATGTATGAGTACACACACACAAACACACGTTCTGGAGAGCCTCGTGGGTCCCTGTCCCCTGATGAGGGAGCGCCAGCCAAACGTCTAATAAGGGTAATGCCATTAGAAACAGGGGACGCACGCCAACGCAGGAAAGAGCGGCCAAATGGACCTTTATTTACATACGAGCCCCTCGACAATAT
The DNA here is from genome assembly GCF_900634415.1 of Cottoperca gobio. Classification (NCBI taxonomy): domain Eukaryota; kingdom Metazoa; phylum Chordata; class Actinopteri; order Perciformes; family Bovichtidae; genus Cottoperca; species Cottoperca gobio. Next base: position 766,777 of record NC_041375.1, on the reverse strand, counting down.
CTGATGTGAGACCCTCAGTGAGGAGAGAGATTAGAAACGGGGGAAAGGATGGAAATCCGCCCACAGAGGGTCTCTGCTGAGTGACACCAAGCAGCAATGCACCAGAACAAATGAGCCCCCCCCCTCCCTCGCTTTTTAATACTTCTGCAGCTTTTACTGCTCCAGCTGTCGTAAAGCTCTGAACACAACATGTTTTCTACCTTCTCACACAACAACGCCACAGACAGAAGTATTAAGAGCGTCGGCCACATTTCAAAACATATAATAAATTAAATGAGCTTTGGCGTGATTACAGAAAGTGTGAGTTTAATAACAACAAGTTCAAAGAGTCTCTGAGGCTTTACATGTGAGGACAGCGCTATGATTCATGTTCAAGTAACGAGGAACAACTAAATATATAACATGGAGACTTCACATCCCTTCACCCGCACACACCTGCACACAGAAGACGTGTTCATGTCTTGTGCAGTGTTTGTATAAAATGAAATGACGTCACATCAACAGCTGAGAAGTTTGTGTTTATTGTGTCGTGTGTGAGGAACTGGACTCGTGTGTACGTCGATCTAAACCTTCTTACTTTGGTGAATTTCTCTTAATACTTTTAAAAATATTTAGAAATTATCAAAGGGCCATTAAGGGGCCGGTTTGAGGTCATTAAGGGGCCGGTTTGAGGTCATTAAGGGGCCGGGTTCGGACCACGGGCCGCCACTTGAACAGGCCTGAACCACAGTTCAATAACTTCACGTTGACGTCACATTAAAGTAAAGTGTGTTTCCCCCACACAGGATTAAACACACTAGCCTTTAGCAGGAGGTGATTTCATAGATATGTGACGTCGTTATGAGATGATGAAGATTTACTGCACAACATTTATCATCACGTTATGATTTAACGCCATCACTGACATTAATACTTTCTATAATCTATATAATATATCTCATGATGTGTTTTTGTCACATTTGTATCATCTCATTATTCTTTTGTTAAATGTTTTGTCTTATTCTGCTTTTATTGTTTTATTGTTGTTGGAAGCGAGACTGTACATCTCAAGAGGTTTTTCAAAATAAAGTGCACGAGGAAGAGACGGAGACTTTCATTTTCTTTAAAAAAAAATAATCCTCCTGAGATTCTGTGTTCATCCCCGACAGGTCCGGACCTGCTCTACCCATCCCCCCCCCCTCTCTACTGATGATCCCTATCAAGACCAGGCCGACATCTCACCATCTGACGTCACACACACACACACACACACACACACACACACACACACACACACACACACACACACACACACACACACACACACACACACACACACACACACACACTCTCTTTAATTCACCGTTTCATTGTAAACACCTTCGTCTGTTCTCACATGTAAATAACAACGTGGCCGTTGTCGTGCCAACAGACTGATAGATGCTAATCTATTTTATGCAATTATTATGGGAGTGTTGAGCAATAAGCTTTTGTTCTTCAGAGCGTCTTTACTGCGTGACGCCGTGCACCCTAAACCCATCTGTGCTGCATTGTTTGATAAGGTGTGTGATAGTTAAAGCAGTTAATAAAGAAGCGATAAGACGAGCGGTTGCATATTTATTATGGAGACGAATGTAATGTCTTTTTGATAAGAAGGGTCATGACACATTTCTCAAAGCAATGCTTCTCTGGTCAAATGTCATCCGACTCAGAGAAACTAACTTTTTGTGTGTAGATGTCATTACATAACGCCTCATGTACATATTAAACACTTATATAATATAAACTTGTGTTGATGTGAGTCATGAAGTGGGGAAGCTTCATGATATCTGTTAGTTACATGTTTGACTCTGTTCACCTGTAGTGTGTACAACATGTATGACTCTGTTCACCTGTAGTGTGTACAACATGTATGACCCTGTTCACCTGTAGTGTGTACAACATGTATGACTCTGTTCACCTGTAGTGTGTACAACATGTATGACTCTGTTCACCTGTAGTGTGTACAACATGTATGACTCTGTTCACCTGTAGTGTGTACAACATGTATGACTCTGTTCACCTGTAGTGTGTACAACATGTATGACCCTGTTCACCTGTAGTGTGTACAACATGTATGACTCTGTTCACCTGTAGTGTGTACAACATGTATGACTCTGTTCACCTGTAGTGTGTACAACATGTATGACTCTGTTCACCTGTAGTGTGTACAACATGTATGACTCTGTTCACCTGTAGTGTGTACAACATGTATGACTCTGTTCACCTGTAGTGTGTACAACATGTATGACCCTGTTCACCTGTAGTGTGTACAACATGTATGACTCTGTTCACCTGTAGTGTGTACAACATGTATGACCCTGTTCACCTGTAGTGTGTACAACATGTATGACTCTGTTCACCTGTAGTGTGTACAACATGTATGACCCTGTTCACCTGTAGTGTGTACAACATGTATGACTCTGTTCACCTGTAGTGTGTACAACATGTATGACTCTGTTCACCTGTAGTGTGTACAACATGTATGACCCTGTTCACCTGTAGTGTGTACAACATGTATGACTCTGTTCACCTGTAGTGTGTACAACATGTATGACTCTGTTCACCTGTAGTGTGTACAACATGTATGAATGTTACAATACATATCTTTAAAGGAGCTTTTCTCTAAAGGAGCTTTTTCTCACACTCTTCAGCAGAAGTCTCCACTTCAGTAGCACTTACATACACCAAACTTTCCACTTTCATTCCTCTCTATATTCTGCAGCTTTGTGCAGAGGGCTTTGTTCACATGTCACTCACAGCCTCACTTACACACGCTACACTACCGTGGCAAAGAATACAAAATACATCCAAACATCCCTCTGTGAAAACATGTGACTCTAAGATTTCTGAACTTTTATTTATCTGATATTCAGATTTCTGTTCCGGAGATGTCTGCACATGAGCTCATATTTAATAAGATAATACCTTAGTTGCATATCTAAACATACAACATGAGAAAGCTTGTAATATAAAACATAATTGTGTTAATGTGAGTAATGAAGTGGGGAAGTTTCCTGCTGATATCTACAAGTTAAAATGTTTACCCTCTTCACCTGCAGGCTCTCCTCTTATGAATATGATTTTAAACCTGTAGATAATAAGCTGCGATATCTTCGTCACAGTGTGTTTTTAATAAAAATATAATAATTCAATCTGAGCTTTATTCATTTCTGCTCCGATATAAAGAAATAAAAGCGGTTTGTGGACGACACTGGGACAACCTCGTGTTTTGTGATGATAAGCTGCATTATTACACGTTCCAGACAAAACAAATACACGCCGAGGGCCAAAGACAAGATTGCAGAGCAAAAATGTCGACACACCCAAAGAAATAGAAGAGTAGGACACGACAACAAACACACCTATAAACAACATGTCCGGCTCAAAGACGTAAACACACACACACACACACACACACACACACACAGAGGCTAACGTGTAATTCAAAGCCAGTCTAAACTCTACAAATCAGACGGCTGACAAACACTGATTGGTAGTCCCGTCCGTCCCAAACACAAACTGGCTGCGGCCCTGAAAGCTGCTTCTGTCGTCTCGTCTGCTTGTATGGATTTGTTTTCTCTTGTGCTTTTATTTTTGCATCGTCCAAATTAAAGTTTGGAAAAATCCCTTTCAAAGTTGCCTGAAGCAACATGTGCATGACATGTAAGTATTCAGGGTTAGGGTTGAAATGCTCCCCAGGAGAGATATCACCATTATGTCCTCTTAAGCATCAAAATATCCTTCACTTTGGCAAGAAATGCAGCACAGATAAATAAAACTATCTTATAATCATAAATGAAAAGCAGAAATAAATGATACGTAATGTTCCATCCCTGGGTTTTGTATTCCAGGATCTATTTCTTAACTTTCAACTTTTTGTTTTTATCACGATCTGCGATAAAATCCCATATCGTCCTCAGTCGATGCTGTGAGTCACACACACACACACACACACACACACACAGTCAGGAAACAGAGCAGCACGTAGAGTTTGAAGCAGAGACGTACGAGCAGGATGCTGCACGTGTTGTAAACACACTGACCTCTCACACTGCAGAGCTCAGCAGCCGTCGCCTCGGCTCTGACCGACTCTCCGTGATCTCTGTTCACCGTTACGACGAACGCCGTCTCCTCGTGAACGGTTAACATGCAAACTGCACGCATAGCGAGCGACCTGTGAGGTTATTATTAGCACTGATAGCAGAGCGGCAGACGCGTCACTGTGTCACCTTCCCGTTCACGATGCACTTTTACAGCCGGGTTATCAAGCTAGTGGTTAATGCTTGGCTCTGAGGCACAGATAAAAGGAGGAGGAAGAGGAGGAGGAGGAGGGGGGTATTAAAAGCCCTGCTGTCAAACTGAATGTACACACACACAGACACACACACACACACACACACAGAGAGGGAGTGTTACTGTCACACCCATGTGCATTATAAACACTTATAACTGATGTATATGATTAAAGAGAAATAAATGCAGATAATAATACAAAATAAATATTCATAATACTTTATAACAATGATCATAACATATAATAATACTGCATCATTGCTGGTCACTTATTAACATACTAATAATGGAATTATAAAAGGATTATAATGTTATGGAAATGTTTCAACACTATGATTCTTGCATTAAAGAAAATATCCGGCAATTATAAAATGTTTTTTAAAGAGATTCAAAACGATCGTACATCGAGATATCGTGACGCAGTTCTGTCGTCTAGATTAATAACAACGAGCACGTTCGAACTCAAACTCCTCAGAGAGTCTGATGAGAAGTATTTTGGGGGGGTATCATTTGAAGATCGTCGTTTTCTTTTGACATTTTTGCACTAAATTTGTTTATTAATTGAGAAAATATTCAGTCATTTTTCATGTTTCGAGATCGTTGTCATAAAGCATCGTGAATATTTATGTGCAGGAAGTGAAACCCAAATAAAAACATCAGAGGTTGTTTTTGAAAGTCTGAAAACAAAATGGGGAACAACAGGAACGTTTTAAGTGCGTGTGTTTATGACAGATGATTGTTACATTATTGAGGAATCTGCTGTTTATGGCCATCAGATGTGAGACTGTGATGTGGGGAGAGCTGGTGTGAGAGGAAGACAGACCTTTATGGCACACACACACACACACACAACTTATTTTGTTCTGCAGAGGAGAGGGTCCTCGGGCTCACACACTCTCTCTCACACACACACACACACACACACACACACACACACACTCGGGTGAGGGGGCGAGACGAAGGCCTTCTGGCAAACATGTTTGGATCCCTCGTAAACATCTCATTTGATAATACGCGATGAAGAGTTAACAGTGAGCATTTATAGCGTCGCCTTTCCAGCTAGAGGATGCACACACTCATCCATACTCTCTCACACACACACACACACACACACAGACACACACACACACACAGACACACACAGACAGACACTAAGCCACACAAACCACAGCCAGCACGCTACACAGACTCTGTGCTTTAACACTTCCAGGGACCACACACTGACTCTGAATACAGCCACACACAGCAGGGACATAAAGAGTGTGAGGAGCAAACACACATGTGTGTATGGGGGGGGGGGGGCAGAGATGCAACTATTTCTGATGCTCAAACTGCATTACATCATGAGGTGTTGCTGTTGTACTGTCAGATGTTTAGAGAGCCGAAGCTGCTCAAACAAAGTCACAATGTAAAACTTTTACACACACACACACACACACACACTTGTGGAGTTGTCTCCGTCACGTGGTGAAAGACATCATGGAGGTCTGTGAGAGAGGAGCATCATTAGCACCGCAGAGCTTCTCCCACTATCTAATCTGCAGTTTAATAGCAGACACACCCGCAGAGAGCGGAGTTCAGCGGGAGGCTTCAGTTTGGAAATGGAAATAATCTCTTGGATGAACGTGAGTCTAAATAAAAATTATTATAAGAAGTTACAACAATAAAGAAATAGAGGACTAAAAAAAAGTATATTTCAGCTACTAAAAAACATCTTCGTTGTATGAAGTCGCACCATAAATTATTTGCGCATCTTTGCGTCAGATCTTTTTTTTTAAAGCCTCGCGCACATGACGCCTCTGCAGCTCAGTGAAAGTCAAAGAAAATACAAGTTTCACAAACTCTCCCCCCCCCCCCTCCTCCCTCCTCCACGTCCCGACACACTCTCGCGCGGCCCGTCAACTCTGTAACATGTGAGCTTTAAGTTGACAGACGGGCCGGAAAAGCTGCAGCAAAGTGTCCCATCACTGCAGCTGAGACGAATCCCTTTCTCCTCGCGGTCTGCTCCAAAAAGAAGCTCGTGCATTTAGTTTGTTTGAAGTTATGTTATTTGCTCATGTGATTGACGCCCTGTGGGGAAGAGAAAATGGTGGCACGGTGTAACGCGCTTTAATTAATTATCAGGCCTATTTTATTTATATCAACAATACAATTACTGATACGTGTAGAAATATTGTTTTTCTGCTCGATATAAATCCAGATTATCCGAATTCTCCATTCACAGAAAATTCAAAGACTGCGCGCGATAATGTGACGAGAGAAAGACGCAGTTTGGGTTCCTGGTGGTTTGGTAAAAGAAGCCTGCTGAGTGTTTAAAGGTCAGCTGCTGCCACACGAGCCACAACAAATGTGGAGTTTAAATCGAGAAGCAGTAATAAACTTTTCTGCCTGACCTGTATGTGACAATTATTTTTAAACCCAGCATTAATTCTAAAGTGTACACGAGGACGTGGGGATTTCTTGGTGTTATTGCTCGTGACATGACGGTCTGCACGAGGGCTGTTTCTCATTCCAACGCATTTGGCTTCAGTTTCTTTGGATTACGCAGCAGGCTGGAGGCCTGAAGGGTTCGGAGCTCTGAGTGCGTTTCCTCCGAGGTGGAGAGCTTACTGTCCCATGTGCTGCAGAGGTTAAAGGTGCAGCCCGCGCGTGTTCGACACCTCTCTGTCCCCTCGGCATGTTTTATTCATCGGCGCGTCCCGGTCACCGGTGGATGTGCAGTTTGAAGCGGTTATTTAAACTGTGCACGTGTTAAACAGTAACATCAGTAACACGTCTCACAGTAATGGATCATTTATTTTGTATTTATTTTAAAGTTAAAAAGTCACAAAGTGATGTTGTGACGCATTTTAAGATGTTTTCTCAAAAAAGGAAGATTTATTTTAACCCTATTAGTGTTGTAATACACACACACACACACACACACACACACACACACACACACACAACTTGCTAATATAAATTATTCTGAACGTGTAGAATAAATCTAAACACTTCCTGTCAAGCCTCTAAAATAGCTTGAAAAAAAAAGCAGCAAAAAACATCACGTTAAATATTTACTTCACAATATTCACGAACTAGTGAAGTTCTTTAAGGATTTATGTGAGATTGTATTGATCTAATTCATATTTAAAATACTAAATACAACTAATATTTAGTGAAAATGATACTAGAAGTAAAGGAAACACATTTCACTTGTGCCAAGAAGCTGAAGTTGAGCAAACATGTAAATATAAATACGATTCATTTGTAAAAACTTCAACAAAATTAATGTATTATTAGCTATTAAATAAATTACTTGGCCATTTTGAAAATTCTATTATTTTAATAGTATTGCAATTATATGAATGGACATTAGATATTATTATTAGACTAATAAGATACATTAAAAGCATTAATTATTATTAATACTTATTATGATGAGTTATTTATAGTAAAAGGAGAGTTCGATATTAGTTACTGAATCAATTTAAATAATGTTACTTTACATGATATGTGGCGGAGTGTGTGTGTGTGTGTGTGTGTGTGTGTGTGTGTGTGTGTGTGTGTGTGTGTGTGTGTGTGTGTGTGTGTGTGTGTGTGTGTGTACTCACTGTTTACGGCGTGTCTGTAGCGCTGCTGGCCGCTGAGGAGGCTCTGTCCATTGATCAGGAGTATTGAATCCAGGGCTGGGCTGTGCTTCGGCGGGTCGCGCTGCTTTATGTTCTGAATGTGGACTCGCCTGAGACCAAACCGGTGATCCACAAAGAAGAACAAGTTGGACTCGGTGGCGGTGAGAGGGCAGGGGACAACAGCGCGCGAAGCAGCGGCGCGAGAGGACGGAGGATGCTCGTCTGTGGGGAAGGAGAGGCGAAGACACCGTGTGAGCTCCGGAGGTCTGTCCTGAAGACAAACGTGATATTTACGCAGCACTTTTTCCCTCTCGTTCTCCCTTTTAGCTCAAAGCGCGTCTCTGTGGCACAAGTCTCCCTTCCTCTGAACTCATGGCTTCATCCTCGGAGGATTTTAAAGCGCAACAAACAACGCGACGCAGCCGGAGGAACAAAACAAGACAACCCGGGAGACAAACACACAACACGGAGCTGACACAGCAAACACCGGCGTGTGAGTTACAGTAACGGCGGGTGGAAAGGACCGGGTTCTAATCAGAGTGTGTCACTTTCAATCTTTCCTGTGCCAACGGGCGCACTGACTGATAGAGGGAGGAGAGAAGGGAGGAGAGACAAAGAGAGAGAGAGAGGGAGAGAGGGAGAGAAGGGAGGGAGCAGAGGAGGCGTCAAAAAAACTAATCTCACCCATAGAAGCATTTTGTGGGCCGGATCTCGCTTTAGGGCACATAACATGCTACACAAGTGACTACCAAACTTTATTTCCTCATTAATAAACCTGTTCAGGTGATTGTCAGGCAGCCCACGTGGTGCACCTTAAAGCTGAAACAACCTTCATGATTCGTCTCCATTCTACAAACAGTTGCGCAATACTTTTCTAAATCCTATCTGTCTGAAATCTTCTTCTCTGGGTCATAACATGCAGCTGACTATCAGAGACCTTGACTTTAGAGAGAAGATAGAGCGCGCTGTTCTTACTTTTACACTAATATTTCTGCTTCACGCAGCACTAACTTATCAGCTCCCCCCTAATACTTTCACATGTCAGTATCATCCCGCAGATAGTCCTCCCGAGGTGAAGTCCATGCACTGATACATGTTAATAAGTAGCCTATAATAAGTCCCTTCTGCTTCTCTCCTTATTAGATACCCTGAATACAACAGCAGTGTCCCTGTTAATGATAACCTGCGCAGTGTGCAACCCACACATCTGTAAATCACCATCAAATGCGTGCAAACACCAAAAGAAAAAACTCAATATTCAGAGTTAAAGCGACGCACAGACACACTGGGTGGTCAGTGAACGCCTCGTGCTTCCAGGTCATCATGCAACACACACACACACACACACACACACACACACACACACACACACACACACACACACACACACACACACACACACACACTCACCGTTTAGCAGTTTGTTCCAGAGTTAATACTGAAAATACAGACAAAATCAGGTGTGTTTGCACAGTGTTTATATGAATTCACACACACACACACACACACACACACAGTTTTTAAGGGTCTCATTTCTCATGTCTGACTGAAGATGTCACCTTGACCCTGTGCCCTGATGTCAGTGTGGTACGGAAGTCGATGAGGATCAAATGACACCAACAACTGAAATATGAAATGTTTTATAAAATGCAAAATAACATTTATACTAAAAATATCAGTTTCGCGTTAAAGTTAAAACATGTGTTATTTGAAACTGAGGAAAAGGTCATTCTTCTTGTCTTTCTTTCTGAAGTTGTGATTTTCTACATTATTATTTGTTGAAACAACTAAGACATAAGTCCAGCGGTCAGACATGTACAGGTAGAAGCCCGCAGGTTGACCCAGCAGCACGTTTGCTTTACTTTCCTGCAGCTACACTCTTGTTTGTGATTCTCTCAGTTTGAGTCACCTCGCTGTCTCTGCGGCCTTACCGTAAACGGAAACAAGGGAAGTCTTTCATGCACATTTGAACGAGAGCATGCGCAACCGAGCTGAGCCGCACACATGAAGGTCTGCAACATCTGCACCACTGTGGCTGTGCGTAAAATGCGTCAAAGCCCGTCTCATGCAGGGGGTGGATTACTGCGCGCTCCGAGGCCTCTGGGTGTTCAAAACGTGGACGGGGAGCTCGAGGTGTCCACTAGAAGAGAGCGCGAGAGCCGTTCGGTGTGTGTGTGTGTGTGTGTGTGTGTGCGTCGCCAGTCGTGCGCGTAGCTTTCCAAGAAAGAGACTCGAGCTGTGATTCAAGGGCCTACTTTTTGGAGTTGTGTCCTCTTGGTTAATAGCAGGTAGAGTTTTGCATAATTAAAGCAGAATCACCATAAACTCAGAGATATTAATTAAAACTGCTCCACTTTACATTTACAGTCACATTTAAAGACATTAGTCTCGTGCACTACATCATCAACACTGCGTTAAATCTGTAAATATAAACCATCTTTAACTCACCTTGTATCTGCTCAGCAGACACCTGGCAGCTCTGCTGAGATGCGGAGGAGCATTAAGTGGAAGCAGACAGTGGCGGAGCGCCAGCGCGCTGCTCGCTGCTCATTCGACAATAATATTAAATATGATAATGACGGCTATGATGCGCGCGCGTGAGACTGTTGGCAGGAGCGCGTGCAGGCCTGATTTAGTCGAGGTGACCCACTAAGAGCGAGAAATAAACAAGAGCTTATTAAACAATTTCTAAAAACATAAAAATAACAGATTGTGATTCCGTCACGCAGATTGTCGCGAGGCTGCGTGTGACGTTTACGAGTCTCTGCTGAATTCTTGCAGTTATTTTAATTTCATCGTAAAAGGCTCGTTAGAGGTTGAAAATAAGAGCGTTAAAATCCATTTAAAGCTTTATTTCTCACCATGCAGGCCGTTAAACCCAAAGTGGCTGCGGTTTTTGGATAAGGCGATATTAAACTCCAAACTGCTGCTTTCGGTGGAGGGCAAGGACACGTCATGTGACCTGCGGCATTTGTAGTTTATTTAGGCAAGTATCTTTAAAATTAATTGGACGGTTGGAAACCTGAGGCACTGCTGGTGGATGTGATAAATATTTCGTTGTGTTGTTGCTTTAAATCTGGAGTATCATGCATGTAGTTCATTTCTAATTCATTTCTGCTAAAGCAAGTGTATTGAACGAAAACGTATTTTGGATTAAATATTTAAATCACTGCAGTTATAATGATTACACAAACAGAATATCACCAAAAACAAAAGTAAATTAAAAGACAAAGTCGTCATTTTCTCTCTGTGTTTGAATATTTAAAATATTTCTCAGGAAAGACATAACGGAGCTTCACTTTGTCAACTTCAATTGTCTTTATCCTGCAGAGAAAGTGCGGCGCAGCGAAGCGCACATCGCGCGTGTTGTGAACACCATCGCACTGTATTTATTCAAAGAAATGTTCTGTTAACTAACTGCATCATGTGCATCTCATCTCATCCTGCGAGGCACCGGGCAGCGGCAGCGCGCCGGTGAATTATTGAAGCCCGGCAGGGAACCGTCTGCCTGCAGAGCTCCGACACACTCCTTCCCCTTTATCTATTTTCCATTTCTTGGGGAAGTGGGAATCTAGGAACGAGCCCAAACAAGCGTAACAAGCTCCACAATGCCGCGAAGAAGGATGAAATATTGATCCCTGAAATAGCCCCGATGGAAAACAAGTCCAGAGGACTGAGAGTGAATAATGCACGCGAGTCTGCGACACTGACGCGCGTGTCGAACATGATAGTGACAGCTATTTAGAAGATATTATTTATCAGGCAGGTAAGTGTGTGTGTGTGTGTGTGTGTGTGTGTGTGTGTGTGTGTGTGTGAGAGAGAGAGAGAGCCCCTACCTACCTACCACCCCCCCCCCCCCCCCCTCCAAAGAATTGCAAAAAAAAGGAAAGAATAACACGCTTTTATTTATTTCACTTCCAGGGAGCAGAGCGATTTATAGAAAGTGACCCTGTGATTCGAAGCAGAGCAACAACTGCGGCACAAAACTCATTTAAAATTCAAGAAGTCAGCAGAATAATTTAGAGAAGAATGCATCTGGCTTGGATCACCTAAAAAAAAGAAAACATTAATAAATAACCATATTTCTAGCGTTGAATTGACATCATGGGAGTCTGTAGGGGAAATGTGCAGACAGCCATGCGTTACATAAACGCCATGCATGCACTCTTACACACTAAATTAAATAATAAATGCGTTTTATCTTAATTATCTTTCTTTAAAAGACACGAAATAACAATGTTGCTTATGTTGGTTCTTCTGGTGACACGAGCGCATCTTTCACGCAGCTCTTAGAAAGTGTGTCACGTGCCTGTATTTGCCACCGGGGAAGTGGTTTTGTATAGTTTGTATGATTTTGTGAGACGTCTGTTGTCATCTTGTGAGTGTTTGACTGAGAAAAGCAGAAGCATCATTTGTGCAAACAGCGCGGCTGTGTGGTGAAGAGCAAACAACAAGACAACAAGAGGGGAACTACAACAAGGCCTGCACCCAAACATCTGGACTCACCTGGGAGTCTGCACCCAAACATCTGGACTCACCTGGGAGTCTGCACCCAAACATCCGGACTCACCTGGGAGTCGATGACATCTCGATATTTTTTCTGACTTTAAAAGGCCTTAACTTTAGCACAGAAGCTTCTCTGCTGCTATTATATTCATAAACAAGACTGCACGCACATTATTTAAATCAAACATTCAATTCAATTGGAGAATTGTCCGTTTGTCAGAAATATGAGCACGCGCATGGAAGAGAACACACAGGAGGTTGTAACGTGCGGATCTCATTACACATTAATACAAATGTTAAGACGTCTTTAAAGCATTTTAATCGCTTTGTTATTTGTTAGAAAGCAGGAATATCTGCAGAAACTGATAATAAATCAGATGTTTCTGAATAAATCGAACATCTTTCAGGGTTTGAATTATCCTCGGTGTTTCCTGAGGAAAGACTCTCGTCATTTCTTCATGCGCATGTATGAACTCTGAGACAAAGTGTAAAAAAACATAATTAAAAAAAGGCCTTCAAGGCCAAAATATGGAGTAAAAATATTCACAGAACACAGAAACTGACGTGAAGACGGAGCTTCAGGTGTGAAGTAAATTATAAATATACATGTGACATTATAATAATATAGTATTGCCGAATTAATAACACTATTATAAAAAACACAATAATATCGGACTGAATTAGCTAGATATTTACTACATATATTATATTGTAATTATTATTTGTAGGCTATTATTACTATTATTAATAATAATATATATGTTAATTAATAGTATATTACCAGGGGCGCATTTGTTAATTGTACCCACATTATTAGCCTGTTATATTATATTATATAATTATATTATATATCCTGTTCTGACTGAAGCAAACGGGGGTTTTTATTCCTGCTGTTCCGCCACATTAAAACGCTCGCGCTGGTTACAATCACGCTAATTGAAATGGAAAGTAACGAACGCACAACGCGCGTGCGACACAAAGCAGACTATTACACACAAACCTGAGCAAAAATAAATACTTGTTTTCTTCTTCCTGCAGAAAACATGTCACATTCTGCAGAGGTTTGTCTGATCGCAGAGAATAAAGGAGATTATAATAATATTTAACGGTTATTAACTCACTTATTTCACTTCTACTCGTTAATACGCAGATTTTAAAGTCTATTTGAGTTTTTCTCTGCAGTAACATAAGATTCTTGAGTTTATTCCGTGTGTGGTGTGTGTGTGTGGTGTGTGCAGCTTTATGTCCCTGGCTGCATTAAAGAGCAGCTGATGGAGGCAAAGCGCTGCAAATGGCTTGTTTTTAAAGGATGTATCTCGTTTCCGTCGAGGATTAATTTGTCTCTTCTGGCACTTTCAACCCTTTTCTGCAAATTGCTTCCATCCAGAGGTCACGGCTCGCGAGGCCATTATTGCTACTTCACACCATATTTCACTGTGCACGCGCGAGAAGCTGCAGACACTGGATACTACAGTACTCGCATATTAATACCTCTAAACAAATATCTTCAACTAAGTAATGCGAGTAATATTGTAAAGTAATAGACTAAATAATAATTCGCCTATTATGAGTATTATTTTGTATTACTAAAAGGTATTAAGTATTAAATCAATGATAGACTTCTGAATAATAAAAAATAAATATCATATTATACATGCAACATATTATCTTTCTGTACCTACTAGGACAATAAGACACTATTAATACAAAATAAGTTTTCCTAATGGCTTTTTGAACACTAAATAATTTTCTACAGATTATATAAAAGCTATTGCTTCTGAATTAATACGAATAAGGTTGACAATCTATACTTGTACAACTTTATTCTGCATTTATTGATGGATTATGAACAATATCAACCACACAGAGGCAGACGGGTGAATTATAACTGCTCTATAAAGCATTTATTAACCATTAATAAAGCAAGTTTTAATGTGTGAACCTTTACAAGCAGGTGTCTTGTTAGAAAGGGAACATTGCTGAATTCAAATATCTTTTAGATGCACGAACGTGAAGAAAGTCAAAGCAGATGCACGAACTCCACTCGGCCGTAACAGACTGACGGTCAAACAAACTGCAGGAGTTTCATTTGGAAAATTGTATTTGTGCATCAAGACAGCAGCTCTTAATACATCTCAGCTCCTCGGTGTCTCTGATGCACCACGCAGGATTGTTTTCCTTTGAGTAGAAGCCGTGGCCCTCGCCCTGCGGCCCCCAATAAGTTCTTACCTGAAATCAAACCCGCCTGCTTAACGAGGAGGGAGCTGGGAGTTTGGAGAGAGAGAGGCGGCTGCGAGCGGCGGCTCTCTGCACTATGTCATCGTGCACAAGTATTTGACAGTTGGAATTATCTGTAAATACTTCATTAGACTGTGCATGAGTTCCCCCCCCCCCTCAGGAGACCATGAGGCACTTCTGCTAAGATTTACAAATGATAACATAAACACTTTGAAAAAGAAATTCAATTCTCATTTAAAAAGAATTGTATAGAGAGAGGAGGAGGAGGGGGGGGGGAGGAGGGGGGAGGAGGGGAGGAGGGGGGCGGGAGGAGGGGAGGAGGGGGGGTGATTGAGGCCCATGAGCAACAAAACAGCGGAGGTCTCTGTAATGAGGTTTGGAAAGTGTGTTCAGGGTTTACTCGACCTGCCAGAGGGATTGTCTTCCACACAGACACAGAACCAGGAGCTGAGCGCTCCACACGTCCACGTCCTGCGTCCTCTTCTGTGGAGCGTCAGACACTGAGCGCATCAACACACCAGTTCATGCAGCAGCCCATAATATCCAGCCTCTGTGTCTCCATGAAGCAGCAGCCAACACACAGGACAGTGTTCTGCTGTGTGCCAGTCAAATGAAATGCTCTCTGGCTCTCACATCACTCACTCACACACACACACACACACACACACACACACAACACACACACACACACACACACACACACACACACACACACACACACACACACACACACACACACACACACACACACACCACACACACCCCATGTCAAGCTGTCTGTCCTAATAAGCAGCCTCTCATACCTGAGAGCCTCGTGTCAGAGCAGGCTGATGTTTGGAGGAAACGGAAACTGATACGCTTTAAAAGTGTGGGCTCTGTGAGAGGAGAGAGGGAGGGAGGGGGGGGGGACATGTCACATATTAAGAGTTGAGAATGAAAAAGAAAGGAGGAGACAGGAAGTTGCAGGTGGACTAACGGTTATTTTCATGTTTATAGAATGTTGGAAAATAGTGAAAAACGTCCAAACGTCTTGTTCCGTCAGTCAGACACACGTTCACTTCACTGCGGTAGAAAACTGAGAAAAGCAGCAAATCTCCACATCTGAGGCTGAAAACGTCTTCTGACGTGTAAAACAGCTTCTTCTGACGTGTAAAACAGCTTCTTCTGACGTGTAAAACAGCTTCTTCTGACGTGTAAAACAGCTTCTTCTGACGTCTGCATGAAAGATTATCTAAACGATCAGTCGATCACCAGAACAGTCAACCATTATTTTTCAATTAGTCGACTAATCGCTGCAGCTCGACTGGAACTCCAGATGCTGAAGCCAGACCGAACTATTGATTCAACAGCTCACACACACACACACACACGCACACGCACACACACACACACACACACACACGCACACACACACACACAGGTCCTACCATGAAGCATTCTGGTCCCCAAAGCTTTTTGCAAACTTACAGTCGACGTCGGCGTCACAATATCCACGAACAACCCACATCTACGAGTCTTCACCGCTAGGACGCAGACGAGCCAACGGCCTGTGGGTAAACACGGCTGCGGAGTGGTGGATGGTTTCACTTTGCAGCCCCCCCGCCGGTGTGGGCGGGGCCAATGCATTCAAAGTAAATGTCAATCATTTACTGTCAGACACCAATGAGGAAGCTTTTGTCTCCCAAAGCAAATCCCTTTGATTTCTCTAAAGTGAGTCAATGATTGAAAACATGCATTGAGGGACACCCATACTGGCCTGTGGGGTATTTAGTGTGTCTGAATGTGTGTGTGTGTGTGTGTGTGTGTTGGCTGGTTCCTGAGTGGCTGTCAGAGCGATAATGATCTGGCCGGCTGCGGAGGGTGCAGGGTCAGAGGTGACCTCACTGCTGTGATCTTGTGTTTGTTATTGCTATGCTGCCCTTGGACGGGTTAACATAGCACACACTGCATCAGCTGCTCTGTGCACTTCCTCTGACTCTCTCTCTCTCTCACACACAGACAGACACACACACACACACAGACAGACACACACACACACACACGCACACACACAGACAGTGCTCAGTCACAGGCCTGTGAGAGGCGTCTGAGGGTCACTTCCACATGTGTTGATGGGCCCTGAGTGAACTAATGTAACCTGGTGAAATGTTCCCGGCTGCAGGGAGGACAGGAGCAGAGACCCATGTGTGCATGTTCGACACTTTGGAGGTACAAAAGTGTTACAAGCATTAAATTGTGATTTTCTTTTATATTTCCCGTTGGATTACTTTAGAAAGCAGAAGTTGTTGAAAGCCTCGTAGAGCTGCAGCGATCTCTATTTCTCCATTAATCCTAATTAATCGATGTTCGGTTTGAAGATGTCGTCCTCAAACGTGTCGCTTTGTCCACGTGACGATTTTCAGTTTACTGTCAAAGCCCAGAAACCAGAACATATTCTCATTTTGTTTTTTCCTAAAACAAATGACACAAACAGATGAATCCATCATCAGACGGTCGCAGATTCATTGATTGGTTGACAACAAATCAATTCATCTAGAAATCTTTGCAGCTCTGGTGATGATGGGGAGCGGACGCAGACGGGTCCCGTCCAGTATTGTGCAATAACTAAATGTTTCTTGAATGTTGTGGTAGTAAAACGATGGCTGGACCATAAGTAGAAATAAAAGGCGTGTTGTGCAGTTTGGGGGTCTTCACTTTGAAGTCTGGAACACAAGGAGCCACCGGAGTTCAAGAGTTCTGTTCCCGGATGTCACAGAAGTTGTGGCTCTAACTGTGAAGTTCTGCACATTTGTTACAGGAAACCTTTGTTGCCAACATGTTGGATCTGCTTTACATTTTGCTCGAGGAGCTGCTTTTTATTTCTGTCATTTAACTATTTATACAACAGTCAGCAGAAATATGCACAAAGAACACAAATATTCAGAACAAAGAACAGAGATTCACCAGAGTACTGAGTACATTTACTCCAGTACAACTCCATGTAGTGCTACTTTACTTTAGATGTGCTGAGTGTTTGTGATCAGCTGAAGGATGAACTTCTTTATGTGTTAAATCCTCCTTCAGTGTTTAAAAGCCTCTTGATCAGCTGGAAGATGCATCGCCACAAAGTGAGACGCGTGGTTCTAACGGAGATACAAACATGATGATGTTATAGAATGTGATGCATGGTGTGCATTAAACTACCAGCAGGATGTGAAGGAGGGAACATGCAGCACACACACTGATGCAGCAGTGATATTAATTGCAGGAGCATCAGCTGTGATATCTCATCACATTTGAAACATCGTTTGGTGGTTTTTGCAGGTGAAAACATGAATTAACCTTTTTTTTAGGAGGGAAAACAAGAAAATAAGTCAATAACTTTCACAATGAACGCACGGATCGATAAACTGGAGTGAGTTGTGTAAATCTTGTTTATATGGAGCAATCTCCTTTATTGGTGAGCATGTATTATACAGTTCCCCCCAGACGTACAGCTCGGCTTGTCCCTCACTACAACACAGCGCTGAGCCAAGCGGCTCTCGGCTCCAGGATGTGGCTCCACGCAGAGCCAAGAGCCGTCTCTGGGTTTGTACTGAAAAACCTCCGACACCTGAGGGAAGCGGCAACAGCTGCTCTGACATGTCGTCATGCAGCTTTCTCCATTTCAGCAGGACTCCAGCGACGTGTGCAACAGATCAGAATTATAACCTTGTAGGTTTCTTAGGGATAAGATTCTTAATTTTGTTCGTCATCCTACTTATTTTAAGAGATATTAATTAACTTTTCATGCAAATTTAGCTCTAATTTTGACCAAATTTCAAGCAGATCTGCAAAAGAAAATAGGAACGAATGCGTCTTTGTATCCACTGAATCCAACACTGTGATCCAGAGAAGAAGAAGATGCAACGAGCTGATGTCACCAAAACCTTCGACGGTCAGAGTCTCGTCGCTGCACACACACCTTCGTCGGGATGGAAACCCACTACATGTGGAGTTTCTGCCGTATGAATTCATCTCTTCATACAATAAACAAACAACACATCTGCATCTCTCGATCAACATGTGGCTCACCTCCGAGGGGTCTCAGGGGGGCTCCGTTGTGGCGGATGCGCGGCCCGGTGGGGCTGCCGTTCAGCTCCAACCGGCCCTTCTTTCCCGGAGGTGGGAGGCCGCTGAGGTCGGGGCTGCCCCCCCTCCGCTCAGGACTGTCCTGGGTGATGGGACTCTCCCCTCCTCGCTCCATCCTCCTCCAGACCCCCAGAGGAGCTCCGGCCAGAGAGAAGGAGTCTGCAAACAAGAGTAGGACATAGTTCAAGTCAAATTCAACTATTAAGGTTGAAGATATTCTATTTAATATATATTTAACATATATATTTAATATTTATATTTAACATATAATTTAATATTTATATTTAACATATATATTTATTATATTTCTGCTTTTTACAACACAAAAATGAACTAATACATAAAACAGGGTAAAAACCAACCAGCTGGTAGAAACATGTTGAGAGATAAACTCAGTCACTTCATCATGTTGGTCTTTTCATGTGTGTGTGTGTGTTGTCTGTGTGTGTGTGTTGTCTGTGTGTGTGTGTGTGTGTGTGTGTGGACTGCAGAGTCGGCAGTTTGTGTTTAATATGTATGAGTACACACACACAAACACACGTTCTGGAGAGCCTCGTGGGTCCCTGTCCCCTGATGAGGGAGCGCCAGCCAAACGTCTAATAAGGGTAATGCCATTAGAAACAGGGGACGCACGCCAACGCAGGAAAGAGCGGCCAAATGGACCTTTATTTACATACGAGCCCCTCGACAATATCTGATGTGAGACCCTCAGTGAGGAGAGAGATTAGAAACGGGGGAAAGGATGGAAATCCGCCCACGAGGGTCTCTGCTGAGTGACACCAAGCAGCAATGCACCAGAACAAATGAGCCCCCCCCTCCCTCGCTTTTTAATACTTCTGCAGCTTTTACTGCTCCAGCTGTCGTAAAGCTCTGAACACAACATGTTTTCTACCTTCTCACACAACAACGCCACAGACAGAAGTATTAAGAGCGTCGGCCACATTTCAAAACATATAAGTAAATTAAATGAGGCTTTGGCGTGATTACAGAAAGTGTGAGTTTAATAACAACAAGTTCAAAGAGTCTCTGAGGCTTTACATGTGAGGACAGCGCTATGATTCATGTTCAAGTAACGAGGAACAACTAAATATATAACATGGAGACTTCACATCCCTTCACCCGCACACACCTGCACACAGAAGACGTGTTCATGTCTTGTGCAGTGTTTGTATAAAATGAAATGACGTCACATCAACAGCTGAGAAGTTTGTGTTTATTGTGTCGTGTGTGAGGAACTGGACTCGTGTGTACGTCGATCTAAACCTTCTTACTTTGGTGAATTTCTCTTAATACTTTTAAAAATATTTAGAAATTATCAAAGGCCATTAAGGGGCCGGTTTGAGGTCATTAAGGGGCCGGTTTGAGGTCATTAAGGGGCCGGGTTCGGACCACGGGGCCGCCACTTGAACAGGCCTGAACCACAGTTCAATAACTTCACGTTGACGTCACATTAAAGTAAAGTGTGTTTCCCCCACACAGGATTAAACACACTAGCCTTTAGCAGGAGGTGATTTCATAGATATGTGACGTCGTTATGAGATGATGAAGATTTACTGCACAACATTTATCATCACGTTATGATTTAACGCCATCACTGACATTAATACTTTCTATAATCTATATAATATATCTCATGATGTGTTTTTTGTCACATTTGTATCATCTCATTATTCTTTTGTTAAATGTTTTGTCTTATTCTGCTTTTATTGTTTTATTGTTGTTGGAAGCGAGACTGTACATCTCAAAAGGTTTTTCAAATAAAGTGCACGAGGAAGAGACGGAGACTTTCATTTTCTTTAAAAAAAAATAATCCTCCTGAGATTCTGTGTTCATCCCCGACAGGTCCGGACCTGCTCTACCCATCCCCCCCCCCTCTCTACTGATGATCCCTATCAAGACCAGGGCCGACATCTCACCATCTGACCTCACACACACACAACACACACACACACACACCACACACACACACACACACACACACACACAACACACACACACACACTCTCTTTAATTCACCGTTTCATTGTAAACACCTTCGTCTGTTCTCACATGTAAATAACAACGTGGCCGTTGTCGTGCCAACAGACTGATAGATGCTAATCTATTTATGCAATTATTATGGGAGTGTTGAGCAATAAGCTTTTGTTCTTCAGAGCGTCTTTACTGCGTGACGCCGTGCACCCTAAACCCATCTGTGCTGCATTGTTTGATAAGGTGTGTGATAGTTAAAGCAGTTAATAAAGAAGCGATAAGACGAGCGGTTGCATATTTATTATGGAGACGAATGTAATGTCTTTTTGATAAGAAGGGTCATGACACATTTCTCAAAGCAATGCTTCTCTGGTCAAATGTCATCCGACTCAGAGAAACTAACTTTTTGTGTGTAGATGTCATTACATAACGCCTCATGTACATATTAAACACTTATATAATATAAACTTGTGTTGATGTGAGTCATGAAGTGGGGAAGCTTCATGATATCTGTTAGTTACATGTTTGACTCTGTTCACCTGTAGTGTGTACAAACATGTATGACTCTGTTCACCTGTAGTGTGTACAACATGTATGACTCTGTTCACCTGTAGTGTGTACAACATGTATGACTCTGTTCACCTGTAGTGTGTACAACATGTATGACTCTGTTCACCTGTAGTGTGTACAACATGTATGACTCTGTTCACCTGTAGTGTGTACAACATGTATGACTCTGTTCACCTGTAGTGTGTACAACATGTATGACTCTGTTCACCTGTAGTGTGTACAACATGTATGACTCTGTTCACCTGTAGTGTGTACAACATGTATGACTCTGTTCACCTGTAGTGTACAACATGTTGACTCTGTTCACCTGTAGTGTGTACAACATGTATGACTCTGTTCACCTGTAGTGTGTACAACATGTATGACCCTGTTCACCTGTAGTGTGTACAACATGTATGACTCTGTTCACCTGTAGTGTGTACAACATGTATGACTCTGTTCACCTGTAGTGTGTACAACATGTATGACTCTGTTCACCTGTAGTGTGTACAACATGTATGACCCTGTTCACCTGTAGTGTGTACAACATGTATGACTCTGTTCACCTGTAGTGTGTACAACATGTATGACCCTGTTCACCTGTAGTGTGTACAACATGTATGACTCTGTTCACCTGTAGTGTGTACAACATGTATGACTCTGTTCACCTGTAGTGTGTACAACATGTATGACTCTGTTCACCTGTAGTGTGTACAACATGTATGACCCTGTTCACCTGTAGTGTGTACAACATGTATGACTCTGTTCACCTGTAGTGTGTACAACATGTATGAATGTTACAATACATATCTTTAAAGGAGCTTTTCTCTAAAGGAGCTTTTTCTCACACTCTTCAGCAGAAGTCTCCACTTCAGTAGCACTTACATACACCAAACTTTCCACTTTCATTCCTCTCTATATTCTGCAGCTTTGTGCAGAGGGCTTTGTTCACATGTCACTCACAGCCTCACTTACACACGCTACACTAACGTGGCAAAGAATACAAAATACATCCAAACATCCCTCTGTGAAAACATGTGACTCTAAGATTTCTGAACTTTTATTTATCTGATATTCAGATTTCTGTTCCGGAGATGTCTGCACATGAGCTCATATTTAATAAGATAATACCTTAGTTGCATATCTAAACATACAACATGAGAAAGCTTGTAATATAAAACATAATTGTGTTAATGTGAGTAATGAAGTGGGGAAGTTTCCTGCTGATATCTACAAGTTAAAATGTTTACCCTCTTCACCTGCAGGCTCTCCTCTTATGAATATGATTTTAAACCTGTAGATAATAAGCTGCGATATCTTCGTCACAGTGTGTTTTTAATAAAAATATAATAATTCAATCTGAGCTTTATTCATTTCTGCTCCGATATAAAGAAATAAAAGCGGTTTGTGGACGACACTGGGACAACCTCGTGTTTTGTGATGATAAGCTGCATTATTACACGTTCCAGACAAAACAAATACACGCCGAGGGCCAAAGACAAGATTGCAGAGCAAAAATGTCGACACACCCAAAGAAATAGAAGAGTAGGACACGACAACAAACACACCTATAAACAACATGTCCGGCTCAAAGACGTAAACACACACACACACACACACACACACACACACAGAGGCTAACGTGTAATTCAAAGCCAGTCTAAACTCTACAAATCAGACGGCTGACAAACACTGATTGGTAGTCCCGTCCGTCCCAAACACAAACTGGCTGCGGCCCTGAAAGCTGCTTCTGTCGTCTCGTCTGCTTGTATGGATTTGTTTTCTCTTGTGCTTTTATTTTTGCATCGTCCAAATTAAAGTTTGGAAAAATCCCTTTCAAAGTTGCCTGAAGCAACATGTGCATGACATGTAAGTATTCAGGGTTAGGGTTGAAATGCTCCCCAGGAGAGATATCACCATTATGTCCTCTTAAGCATCAAAATATCCTTCATTTTGTCAAGAAATGCAGCACAGATAAATAAAACTATCTTATAATCATAAATGAAAAGCAGAAATAAATGATACGTAATGTTCCATCCCTGGGTTTTGTATTCCAGGATCTATTTCTTAACTTTCAACTTTTTGTTTTTATCACGATCTGCGATAAAATCCCATATCGTCCTCAGTCGATGCGAGTCGTGTGAGTCACACACACACACACACACACACACACACAGTCAGGAAACAGAGCAGCACGTAGAGTTTGAAGCAGAGACGTACGAGCAGGATGCTGCACGTGTTGTAAACACACTGACCTCTCACACTGCAGAGCTCAGCAGCCGTCGCCTCGGCTCTGACCGACTCTCCGTGATCTCTGTTCACCGTTACGACGAACGCCGTCTCCTCGTGAACGGTTAACATGCAAACTGCACGCATAGCGAGCGACCTGTGAGGTTATTATTAGCACTGATAGCAGAGCGGCAGACGCGTCACTGTGTCACCTTCCCGTTCACGGTGCACTTTTACAGCCGGGTTATCAAGCTAGTGGTTAATGCTTGGCTCTGAGGCACAGATAAAAGGAGGAGGAAGAGGAGGAGGAGGAGGGGGGTATTAAAAGCCCTGCTGTCAAACTGAATGTACACACACACAGACACACACACACACACACACACACATACACACAGAGAGGGAGTGTTACTGTCACACCCATGTGCATTATAAACACTTATAACTGATGTATATGATTAAAGAGAAATAAATGCAGATAATAATACAAAATAAATATTCATAATACTTTATAACAATGCTCATAACATATAATAATACTGCATCATTGCTGGTCACTTATTAACATACTAATAATGGAATTATAAAAGGATTATAATGTTATGGAAATGTTTCAACACTATGATTCTTGCATTAAAGAAAATATCCGGCAATTATAAAATGTTTTTTAAAGAGATTCAAAACGATCGTTTATGTCCTGAAACGATCGTACATCGAGATATCGTGACGCAGTTCTGTCGTCTAGATTAATAACAACGAGCACGTTCGAACTCAAACTCCTCAGAGAGTCTGATGAGAAGTATTTTGGGGGGGGTATCATTTGAAGATCGTCGTTTTCTTTTGACATTTTTGCACTAAATTTGTTTATTAATTGAGAAAATATTCAGTCATTTTTCATGTTTCGAGATCGTTGTCATAAAGCATCGTGAATATTTATGTGCAGGAAGTGAAACCCAAATAAAAACATCAGAGGTTGTTTTTGAAAGTCTGAAAACAAAATGGGGAACAACAGGAACGTTTTAAGTGCGTGTGTTTATGACAGATGATTGTTACATTATTGAGGAATCTGCTGTTTATGGCCATCAGATGTGAGACTGTGATGTGGGGAGAGCTGGTGTGAGAGGAAGACAGACCTTTATGGCACACACACACACACACACAACTTATTTTGTTCTGCAGAGGAGAGGGTCCTCGGGCTCACACACTCTCTCTCACACACACACACACACACACACACACACACACACTCGGGTGAGGGGGCGAGACGAAGGCCTTCTGGCAAACATGTTTGGATCCCTCGTAAACATCTCATTTGATAATACGCGATGAAGAGTTAACAGTGAGCATTTATAGCGTCGCCTTTCCAGCTAGAGGATGCACACACTCATCCATACTCTCTCACACACACACACACACACACACACACAGACACACACACACACACAGACACTAAGCCACACAAACCACAGCCAGCACGCTACACAGACTCTGTGCTTTAACACTTCCAGGGACCACACACTGACTCTGAATACAGCCACACACAGCAGGGACATAAAGAGTGTGAGGAGCAAACACACATGTGTGTATGGGGGGGGGGGGGCAGAGATGCAACTATTTCTGATGCTCAAACTGCATTACATCATGAGGTGTTGCTGTTGTACTGTCAGATGTTTAGAGAGCCGAAGCTGCTCAAACAAAGTCACAATGTAAAACTTTTACACACACACACACACACACACACACACACACACACACACACTTGTGGAGTTGTCTCCGTCACGTGGTGAAAGACATCATGGAGGTCTGTGAGAGAGGAGCATCATTAGCACCGCAGAGCTTCTCCCACTATCTAATCTGCAGTTTAATAGCAGACACACCCGCAGAGAGCGGAGTTCAGCGGGAGGCTTCAGTTTGGAAATGGAAATAATCTCTTGGATGAACGTGAGTCTAAATAAAAATTATTATAAGAAGTTACAACAATAAAGAAATAGAGGACTAAAAAAAAGTATATTTCAGCTACTAAAAAACATCTTCGTTGTATGAAGTCGCACCATAAATTATTTGCGCATCTTTGCGTCAGATCTTTTTTTTTAAAGCCTCGCGCACATGACGCCTCTGCAGCTCAGTGAAAGTCAAAGAAAATACAAGTTTCACAAACTCTCCCCCCCCCCCTCCTCCTCCCTCCTCCACGTCCCGACACACTCTCGCGCGGCCCGTCAACTCTGTAACATGTGAGCTTTAAGTTGACAGACGGGCCGGAAAAGCTGCAGCAAAGTGTCCCATCACTGCAGCTGAGACGAATCCCTTTCTCCTCGCGGTCTGCTCCAAAAAGAAGCTCGTGCATTTAGTTTGTTTGAAGTTATGTTATTTGCTCATGTGATTGACGCCCTGTGGGGAAGAGAAAATGGTGGCACGGTGTAACGCGCTTTAATTAATTATCAGGCCTATTTTATTTATATCAACAATACAATTACTGATACGTGTAGAAATATTGTTTTTCTGCTCGATATAAATCCAGATTATCCGAATTCTCCATTCACAGAAAATTCAAAGACTGCGCGCGATAATGTGACGAGAGAAAGACGCAGTTTGGGTTCCTGGTGGTTTGGTAAAAAGAAGCCTGCTGAGTGTTTAAAGGTCAGCTGCTGCCACACGAGCCACAACAAATGTGGAGTTTAAATCGAGAAGCAGAAATAAACTTTTCTGCCTGACCTGTATGTGACAATTATTTTTAAACCCAGCATTAATTCTAAAGTGTACACGAGGACGTGGGGATTTCTTGGTGTTATTGCTCGTGACATGACGGTCTGCACGAGGGCTGTTTCTCATTCCAACGCATTTGGCTTCAGTTTCTTTGGATTACGCAGCAGGCTGGAGGCCTGAAGGGTTCGGAGCTCTGAGTGCGTTTCCCTCCGAGGTGGAGAGCTTACTGTCCCATGTGCTGCAGAGGTTAAAGGTGCAGCCCGCGCGTGTTCGACACCTCTCTGTCCCCTCGGCATGTTTTATTCATCGGCGCGTCCCGGTCACCGGTGGATGTGCAGTTTGAAGCGGTTATTTAAACTGTGCACGTGTTAAACAGTAACATCAGTAACACGTCTCACAGTAATGGATCATTTATTTTGTATTTATTTTAAAGTTAAAAAGTCACAAAGTGATGTTGTGACGCATTTTAAGATGTTTTCTCAAAAAAGGAAGATTTATTTTAACCCTATTAGTGTTGTAATACACACACACACACACACACACACACACACACACACACACACACACACACACAACTTGCTAATATAAATTATTCTGAACGTGTAGAATAAATCTAAACACTTCCTGTCAAGCCTCTAAAATAGCTTGAAAAAAAAAGCAGCAAAAAACATCACGTTAAATATTTACTTCACAATATTCACGAACTAGTGAAGTTCTTTAAGGATTTATGTGAGATTGTATTGATCTAATTCATATTTAAAATACTAAATACAACTAATATTTAGTGAAAATGATACTAGAAGTAAAGGAAACACATTTCACTTGTGCCAAGAAGCTGAAGTTGAGCGAACATGTAAATATAAATACGATTCATTTGTAAAAACTTCAACAAAATTAATGTATTATTAGCTATTAAATAAATTACTTGGCCATTTTGAAAATTCTATTATTTTAATAGTATTGCAATTATATGAATGGACATTAGATATTATTATTAGACTAATAAGATACATTAAAAGCATTAATTATTATTAATACTTATTATGATGAGTTATTTATAGTAAAAGGAGAGTTCGATATTAGTTACTGAATCAATTTAAATAATGTTACTTTACATGATATGTGGCGGAGTGTGTGTGTGTGTGTGTGTGTGTGTGTGTGTGTGTGTGTGTGTGTGTGTGTGTGTGTGTGTGTGTGTGTGTGTGTGTGTACTCACTGTTTACGGCGTGTCTGTAGCGCTGCTGGCCGCTGAGGAGGCTCTGTCCATTGATCAGGAGTATTGAATCCAGGGCTGGGCTGTGCTTCGGCGGGTCGCGCTGCTTTATGTTCTGAATGTGGACTCGCCTGAGACCAAACCGGTGATCCACAAAGAAGAACAAGTTGGACTCGGTGGCGGTGAGAGGGCAGGGGACAACAGCGCGCGAAGCAGCGGCGCGAGAGGACGGAGGATGCTCGTCTGTGGGGAAGGAGAGGCGAAGACACCGTGTGAGCTCCGGAGGTCTGTCCTGAAGACAAACGTGATATTTACGCAGCACTTTTTCCCTCTCGTTCTCCCTTTTAGCTCAAAGCGCGTCTCTGTGGCACAAGTCTCCCTTCCTCTGAACTCATGGCTTCATCCTCGGAGGATTTTAAAGCGCAACAAACAACGCGACGCAGCCGGAGGAACAAAACAAGACAACCCGGGAGACAAACACACAACACGGAGCTGACACAGCAAACACCGGCGTGTGAGTTACAGTAACGGCGGGTGGAAAGGACCGGGTTCTAATCAGAGTGTGTCACTTTCAATCTTTCCTGTGCCAACGGGCGCACTGACTGATAGAGGGAGGAGAGAAGGGAGGAGAGACAAAGAGAGAGAGAGAGGGAGAGAGGGAGAGAAGGGAGGGAGCAGAGGAGGCGTCAAAAAAACTAATCTCACCCATAGAAGCATTTTGTGGGCCGGATCTCGCTTTAGGGCGCATAACATGCTACACAAGTGACTACCAAACTTTATTTCCTCATTAATAAACCTGTTCAGGTGATTGTCAGGCAGCCCACGTGGTGCACCTTAAAGCTGAAACAACCTTCATGATTCGTCTCCATTCTACAAACAGTTGCGCAATACTTTTCTAAATCCTATCTGTCTGAAATCTTCTTCTCTGGGTCATAACATGCAGCTGACTATCAGAGACCTTGACTTTAGAGAGAAGATAGAGCGCGCTGTTCTTACTTTTACACTAATATTTCTGCTTCACGCAGCACTAACTTATCAGCTCCCTCCTAATACTTTCACATGTCAGTATCATCCCGCAGATAGTCCTCCCGAGGTGAAGTCCATGCACTGATACATGTTAATAAGTAGCCTATAATAAGTCCCTTCTGCTTCTCTCCTTATTAGATACCCTGAATACAACAGCAGTGTCCCTGTTAATGATAAACCTGCGCAGTGTGCAACCCACACATCTGTAAATCACCATCAAATGCGTGCAAACACCAAAAGAAAAAACTCAATATTCAGAGTTAAAGCGACGCACAGACACACTGGGTGGTCAGTGAACGCCTCGTGCTTCCAGGTCATCATGCAACACACACACACACACACACACACACACACACACACACACACACACACACACACACACACACACACACACACACACACACACACACACACACTCACCGTTTAGCAGTTTGTTCCAGAGTTAATACTGAAAATACAGACAAAATCAGGTGTGTTTGCACAGTGTTTATATGAATTCACACACACACACACACACACACACACACACAGTTTTTAAGGGTCTCATTTCTCATGTCTGACTGAAGATGTCACCTTGACCCTGTGCCCTGATGTCAGTGTGGTACGGAAGTCGATGAGGATCAAATGACACCAACAACTGAAATATGAAATGTTTTATAAAATGCAAAATAACATTTATACTAAAAATATCAGTTTCGCGTTAAAGTTAAAACATGTGTTATTTGAAACTGAGGAAAAGGTCATTCTTCTTGTCTTTCTTTCTGAAGTTGTGATTTTCTACATTATTATTTGTTGAAACAACTAAGACATAAGTCCAGCGGTCAGACATGTACAGGTAGAAGCCCGCAGGTTGACCCAGCAGCACGTTTGCTTTACTTTCCTGCAGCTACACTCTTGTTTGTGATTCTCTCAGTTTGAGTCACCTCGCTGTCTCTGCGGCCTTACCGTAAACGGAAACAAGGGAAGTCTTTCATGCACATTTGAACGAGAGCATGCGCAACCGAGCTGAGCCGCACACATGAAGGTCTGCAACATCTGCACCACTGTGGCTGTGCGTAAAATGCGTCAAAGCCCGTCTCATGCAGGGGGTGGATTACTGCGCGCTCCGAGGCCTCTGGGTGTTCAAAACGTGGACGGGGAGCTCGAGGTGTCCACTAGAAGAGAGCGCGAGAGCCGTTCGGTGTGTGTGTGTGTGTGTGTGTGCGTCGCCAGTCGTGCGCGTAGCTTTCCAAGAAAGAGACTCGAGCTGTGATTCAAGGGCCTACTTTTTGGAGTTGTGTCCTCTTGGTTAATAGCAGGTAGAGTTTTGCATAATTAAAGCAGAATCACCATAAACTCAGAGATATTAATTAAAACTGCTCCACTTTACATTTACAGTCACATTTAAAGACATTAGTCTCGTGCACTACATCATCAACACTGCGTTAAATCTGTAAATATAAACCATCTTTAACTCACCTTGTATCTGCTCAGCAGACACCTGGCAGCTCTGCTGAGATGCGGAGGAGCATTAAGTGGAAGCAGACAGTGGCGGAGCGCCAGCGCGCTGCTCGCTGCTCATTCGACAATAATATTAAATATGATAATGACGGCTATGATGCGCGCGCGTGAGACTGTTGGCAGGAGCGCGTGCAGGCCTGATTTAGTCGAGGTGACCCACTAAGAGCGAGAAATAAACAAGAGCTTATTAAACAATTTCTAAAAACATAAAAATAAACAGATTGTGATTCCGTCACGCAGATTGTCGCGAGGCTGCGTGTGACGTTTACGAGTCTCTGCTGAATTCTTGCAGTTATTTTAATTTCATCGTAAAAGGCTCGTTAGAGGTTGAAAATAAGAGCGTTAAAATCCATTTAAAGCTTTATTTCTCACCATGCAGGCCGTTAAACCCAAAGTGGCTGCGGTTTTTGGATAAGGCGATATTAAACTCCAAACTGCTGCTTTCGGTGGAGGGCAAGGACACGTCATGTGACCTGCGGCATTTGTAGTTTATTTAGGCAAGTATCTTTAAAATTAATTGGACGGTTGGAAACCTGAGGCACTGCTGGTGGATGTGATAAATATTTCGTTGTGCTGTTGCTTTAAATCTGGAGTATCATGCATGTAGTTCATTTCTAATTCATTTCTGCTAAAGCAAGTGTATTGAACGAAAACGTATTTTGGATTAAATATTTAAATCACTGCAGTTATAATGATTACACAAACAGAATATCACCAAAAACAAAAGTAAATTAAAAGACAAAGTCGTCATTTTCTCTCTGTGTTTGAATATTTAAAATATTTCTCAGGAAAGACATAACGGAGCTTCACTTTGTCAACTTCAATTGTCTTTATCCTGCAGAGAAAGTGCGGCGCAGCGAAGCGCACACCGCGCGTGTTGTGAACACCATCGCACTGTATTTATTCAAAGAAATGTTCTGTTAACTAACTGCATCATGTGCATCTCATCTCATCCTGCGAGGCACCGGGCAGCGGCAGCGCGCCGGTGAATTATTGAAGCCCGGCAGGGAACCGTCTGCCTGCAGAGCTCCGACACACTCCTTCCCCTTTATCTATTTTCCATTTCTTGGGGAAGTGGGAATCTAGGAACGAGCCCAAACAAGCGTAACAAGCTCCACAATGCCGCGAAGAAGGATGAAATATTGATCCCTGAAATAGCCCCGATGGAAAACAAGTCCAGAGGACTGAGAGTGAATAATGCACGCGAGTCTGCGACACTGACGCGCGTGTCGAACATGATAGTGACAGCTATTTAGAAGATATTATTTATCAGGCAGGTAAGTGTGTGTGTGTGTGTGTGTGTGTGTGTGTGTGTGTGTGTGTGTGTGTGTGTGAGAGAGAGAGAGAGCCCCTACCTACCTACCACCCCCCCCCCCCCCCTCCAAAGAATTGCAAAAAAAGGAAAGAATAACACGCTTTTATTTATTTCACTTCCAGGGAGCAGAGCGATTTATAGAAAGTGACCCTGTGATTCGAAGCAGAGCAACAACTGCGGCACAAAACTCATTTAAAATTCAAGAAGTCAGCAGAATAATTTAGAGAAGAATGCATCTGGCTTGGATCACCTAAAAAAAAGAAAACATTAATAAATAACCATATTTCTAGCGTTGAATTGACATCATGGGAGTCTGTAGGGGAAATGTGCAGACAGCCATGCGTTACATAAACGCCATGCATGCACTCTTACACACTAAATTAAATAATAAATGCGTTTTATCTTAATTATCTTTCTTTAAAAGACAAGAAATAACAATGTTGCTTATGTTGGTTCTTCTGGTGACACGAGCGCATCTTTCACGCAGCTCTTAGAAAGTGTGTCACGTGCCTGTATTTGCCACCGGGGAAGTGGTTTTGTATAGTTTGTATGATTTTGTGAGACGTCTGTTGTCATCTTGTGAGTGTTTGACTGAGAAAAGCAGAAGCATCATTTGTGCAAACAGCGCGGCTGTGTGGTGAAGAGCAAACAACAAGACAACAAGAGGGGAACTACAACAAGGCCTGCACCCAAACATCTGGACTCACCTGGGAGTCTGCACCCAAACATCTGGACTCACCTGGGAGTCTGCACCCAAACATCCGGACTCACCTGGGAGTCGATGACATCTCGATATTTTTCTGACTTTAAAAGGCCTTAACTTTAGCACAGAAGCTTCTCTGCTGCTATTATATTCATAAACAAGACTGCACGCACATTATTTAAATCAAACATTTCAATTCAATTGGAGAATTGTCCGTTTGTCAGAAATATGAGCACGCGCATGGAAGAGAACACACAGGAGGTTGTAACGTGCGGATCTCATTACACATTAATACAAATGTTAAGACGTCTTTAAAGCATTTTAATCGCTTTGTTATTTGTTAGAAAGCAGGAATATCTGCAGAAACTGATAATAAATCAGATGTTTCTGAATAAATCGAACATCTTTCAGGGTTTGAATTATCCTCGGTGTTTCCTGAGGAAAGACTCTCGTCATTTCTTCATGCGCATGTATGAACTCTGAGACAAAGTGTAAAAAACATAATTAAAAAAAGGCCTTCAAGGCCAAAATATGGAGTAAAAATATTCACAGAACACAGAAACTGACGTGAAGACGGAGCTTCAGGTGTGAAGTAAATTATAAATATACATGTGACATTATAATAATATAGTATTGCCGAATTAATAACACTATTATAAAAAACACAATAATATCGGACTGAATTAGCTAGATATTTACTACATAATATTATATTGTAATTATTATTTGTAGGCTATTATTACTATTATTAATAATAATATATATTTTAATTAATAGTATATTACCAGGGGCCATTTGTTAATTGTACCCACATTATTAGCCTGTTATATTATATTATATAATTATATTATATATCCTGTTCTGACTGAAGCAAACGGGGTTTTTATTCCTGCGTGTTCCGCCACATTAAACGCTCGCGCTGGTTACAATCACGCTAATTGAAATGGAAAGTAACGAACGCACAACGCGCGTGCGACACAAAGCAGACTATTACACACAAACCTGAGCAAAAATAAATACTTGTTTTTCTTCTTCCTGCAGAAAACATGTCACATTTCTGCAGAGGTTTGTCTGATCGCAGAGAATAAAGGAGATTATAATAATATTTAACGGTTATTAACTCACTTATTTCACTTCTACTCGTTAATACGCAGATTTTAAAGTCTATTTGAGTTTTTCTCTGCAGTAACATAAGATTCTTGAGTTTTATTCCGTGTGTGTGTGTGTGTGTGTGTGCAGCTTTATGTCCCCTGGCTGCATTAAAGAGCAGCTGATGGAGCAAAGCGCTGCAAATGGCTTGTTTTTAAAGGATGTATCTCGTTTCCGTCGAGGATTAATTTGTCTCTTCTGGCACTTTCAACCCTTTTCTGCAAATTGCTTCCATCCAGAGGTCACGGCTCGCGAGGCCATTATTGCTACTTCACACCATATTTCACTGTGCACGCGCGAGAAGCTGCAGACACTGGATACTACAGTACTCGCATATTAATACCTCTAAACAAATATCTTCAACTAAGTAATGCGAGTAATATTGTAAAGTAATAGACTAAATAATAATTCGCCTATTATGAGTATTATTTTGTATTACTAAAAGGTATTAAGTATTAAATCAATGATAGACTTCTGAATAATAAATAAATAAATATCATATTATACATGCAACATATTATCTTTCTGTACCTACTAGGACAATAAGACACTATTAATACAAAATAAGTTTTCCTAATGGCTTTTTGAACACTAAATAATTTTCTACAGATTATATAAAAGCTATTGCTTCTGAATTAATACGAATAAGGTTGACAATCTATACTTGTACAACTTTATTCTGCATTTATTGATGGATTATGAACAATATCAACCACACAGAGGCAGACGGGTGAATTATAACTGCTCTATAAAGCATTTATTAACCATTAATAAAGCAAGTTTTAATGTGTGAACCTTTACAAGCAGGTGTCTTGTTAGAAAGGGAACATTGCTGAATTCAAATATCTTTTAGATGCACGAACGTGAAGAAAGTCAAAGCAGATGCACGAACTCCACTCGGCCGTAACAGACTGACGGTCAAACAAACTGCAGGAGTTTCATTTGGAAAATTGTATTTGTGCATCAAGACAGCAGCGCTTAATACATCTCAGCTCCTCGGTGTCTCTGATGCACCACGCAGGATTGTTTTCCTTTGAGTAGAAGCCGTGGCCCTCGCCCTGCGGCCCCCAATAAGTTCTTACCTGAAATCAAACCCGCCTGCTTAACGAGGAGGGAGCTGGGAGTTTGGAGAGAGAGAGGCGGCTGCGAGCGGCGGCTCTCTGCACTATGTCATCGTGCACAAGTATTTGACAGTTGGAATTATCTGTAAATACTTCATTAGACTGTGCATGAGTTCCCCCCCCCCCCTCAGGAGACCATGAGGCACTTCTGCTAAGATTTACAAATGATAACATAAACACTTTGAAAAAGAAATTCAATTCTCATTTAAAAAGAATTGTATAGAGAGAGGAGGGGAGGAGGGGGGGAGGGGAGGAGGGGGAGGGGAGGAGGGGAGGAGGGGGGCGGGGAGGAGGGGAGGAGGGGGGGGTGATTGAGGCCCATGAGCAACAAAACAGCGGAGGTCTCTGTAATGAGGTTTGGAAAGTGTGTTCAGGGTTTACTCGACCTGCCAGAGGGATTGTCTTCCACACAGACACAGAGCCAGGAGCTGAGCGCTCCACACGTCCACGTCCTGCGTCCTCTTCTGTGGAGCGTCAGACACTGAGCGCATCAACACACCAGTTCATGCAGCAGCCCATAATATCCAGCCTCTGTGTCTCCATGAAGCAGCAGCCAACACACAGGACAGTGTTCTGCTGTGTGCCAGTCAAATGAAATGCTCTCTGGCTCTCACATCACTCACTCACACACTCACACACACACACACACACACACACACACACACACACACACACACACACACACACACACACACACACACACACACACACACACACACACACACACACACACACACACACACACACACACACACACACACTCCCCATGTCAAGCTGTCTGTCCTAATAAGCAGCCTCTCATACCTGAGAGCCTCGTGTCAGAGCAGGCTGATGTTTGGAGGAAACGGAAACTGATACGCTTTAAAAGTGTGGGCTCTGTGAGAGGAGAGAGGGAGGGAGGGGGGGGGGGACATGTCACATATTAAGAGTTGAGAATGAAAAAGAAAGGAGGAGACAGGAAGTTGCAGGTGGACTAACGGTTATTTTCATGTTTATAGAATGTTGGAAAATAGTGAAAAACGTCCAAACGTCTTGTTCCGTCAGTCAGACACACGTTCACTTCACTGCGGTAGAAAACTGAGAAAAGCAGCAAATCTCCACATCTGAGGCTGAAAACGTCTTCTGACGTGTAAAACAGCTTCTTCTGACGTGTAAAACAGCTTCTTCTGACGTGTAAAACAGCTTCTTCTGACGTGTAAAACAGCTTCTTCTGACGTCTGCATGAAAGATTATCTAAACGATCAGTCGATCACCAGAACAGTCAACCATTATTTTTCAATTAGTCGACTAATCGCTGCAGCTCGACTGGAACTCCAGATGCTGAAGCCAGACCGAACTATTGATTCAACAGCTCACACACACACACACACACGCACACGCACACACACACACACACACACACGCACACACACACACACACAGGTCCTACCATGAAGCATTCTGGTCCCCAAAGCTTTTTGCAAACTTACAGTCGACGTCGGCGTCACAATATCCACGAACAACCCACATCTACGAGTCTTCACCGCTAGGACGCAGACGAGCCAACGGCCTGTGGGTAAACACGGCTGCGGAGTGGTGGATGGTTTCACTTTGCAGCCCCCCCGCCGGTGTGGGCGGGGCCAATGCATTCAAAGTAAATGTCAATCATTTACTGTCAGACACCAATGAGGAAGCTTTTGTCTCCCAAAGCAAATCCCTTTGATTTCTCTAAAGTGAGTCAATGATTGAAAACATGCATTGAGGGACACCCATACTGGCCTGTGGGGTATTTAGTGTGTCTGAATGTGTGTGTGTGTGTGTGTGTGTGTTGGCTGGTTCCTGAGTGGCTGTCAGAGCGATAATGATCTGGCCGGCTGCGGAGGGTGCAGGGTCAGAGGTGACCTCACTGCTGTGATCTTGTGTTTGTTATTGCTATGCTGCCCTTGGACGGGTTAACATAGCACACACTGCATCAGCTGCTCTGTGCACTTCCTCTGACTCTCTCTCTCTCTCACACACAGACAGACACACACACACACACAGACAGACACACACACACACACACACACACACAGACAGACACACACACACGCACACACACAGACAGTGCTCAGTCACAGGTCTGTGAGAGGCGTCTGAGGGTCACTTCCACATGTGTTGATGGGCCCTGAGTGAACTAATGTAACCTGGTGAAATGTTCCCGGCTGCAGGGAGGACAGGAGCAGAGACCCATGTGTGCATGTTCGACACTTTGGAGGTACAAAAGTGTTACAAGCATTAAATTGTGATTTTCTTTTATATTTCCCGTTGGATTACTTTAGAAAGCAGAAGTTGTTGAAAGCCTCGTAGAGCTGCAGCGATCTCTATTTCTCCATTAATCCTAATTAATCGATGTTCGGTTTGAAGATGTCGTCCTCAAACGTGTCGCTTTGTCCACGTGACGATTTTCAGTTTACTGTCAAAGCCCAGAAACCAGAACATATTCTCATTTTGTTTTTTCCTAAAACAAATGACACAAACAGATGAATCCATCATCAGACGGTCGCAGATTCATTGATTGGTTGACAACAAATCAATTCATCTAGAAATCTTTGCAGCTCTGGTGATGATGGGGAGCGGACGCAGACGGGTCCCGTCCAGTATTGTGCAATAACTAAATGTTTCTTGAATGTTGTGGTAGTAAAACGATGGCTGGACCATAAGTAGAAATAAAAGGCGTGTTGTGCAGTTTGGGGGTCTTCACTTTGAAGTCTGGAACACAAGGAGCCACCGGAGTTCAAGAGTTCTGTTCCCGGATGTCACAGAAGTTGTGGCTCTAACTGTGAAGTTCTGCACATTTGTTACAGGAAACCTTTGTTGCCAACATGTTGGATCTGCTTTACATTTTGCTCGAGGAGCTGCTTTTTATTTCTGTCATTTAACTATTTATACAACAGTCAGCAGAAATATGCACAAAGAACACAAATATTCAGAACAAAGAACAGAGATTCACCAGAGTACTGAGTACATTTACTCCAGTACAACTCCATGTAGTGCTACTTTACTTTAGATGTGCTGAGTGTTTGTGATCAGCTGAAGGATGAACTTCTTTATGTGTTAAATCCTCCTTCAGTGTTTGAAAAGCCTCTTGATCAGCTGGAAGATGCATCGCCACAAAGTGAGACGCGTGGTTCTAACGGAGATACAAACATGATGATGTTATAGAATGTGATGCATGGTGTGCATTAAACTACCAGCAGGATGTGAAGGAGGGAACATGCAGCACACACACTGATGCAGCAGTGATATTAATTGCAGGAGCATCAGCTGTGATATCTCATCACATTTGAAACATCGTTTGGTGGTTTTTGCAGGTGAAAACATGAATTAACCTTTTTTTTAGGAGGGAAAACAAGAAAATAAGTCAATAAAGTTTAAAATAGTACAAAAGTGAAGTCGGACCAAGAAGACGTTTTTAATCCAGGTTCGTCGTCTCTGTGGACGTCCTTACAGCGCGGCCACATCTCGCAGGATTTGATGAATTTAATGGACAGGCCTTAACCTCAGATATGTTTGTGGTGTAGCCTCCATACAAATATAATAGCAGCCACATAAGAGAGCTGCGTGCAGCCGGCCGTCTGTAGCTGAGCCAGCGGAGGTATGCTAATGGAGTCAGAGGATCGTTCTGTGTGCGTCACACGTCTCCTCTGAGTGTGGTGGTCAGATGCCCACCCACCTCCATCATTTTCATACTTCAAACACTCAACAAAGACCCTCTAATGCGGAACATATTTGGGGATGGATGGCCACGGCGCTGGACATGTGCGAGGGGAAGAAAGAAGAAGAGAGGATCCACTTAATCAGCTGTTATTTATAGCACAGGGAGGTTTAAAATCAACATGTAGAGGAACACGGCCGTATGGCTTCATAACGGCTGTTCAAATAATCAGCACGCTCCTCCTCCACTGCTGCCTTTGTCTCCTTCACATCCTCAGGCCTGCAGTCTGAAGGGCGGCCGGTCACAAGTTACCTGAACACGTATGACCCAAAACATTATCGACTGGTCTCACGATACTTTGCAGCTTTTGCATTTGACAGACTTTCTACTCAGACAGTGACAATGTCTGCATGCTTTCGCACAAACATGCATATGCAGATACTCGACTAAGTGTGTGTGTGTGTGTGTGTGTGTGTGTGTGTGTGTGTGTGTGTGTGTGGTGTTTTGCAGAAAGCTGTGAAATGAAAACAAATGGGAATCCTAAGCGAGGTGAACATGACGGATGGAGCTGCTCGGAGGGAACAGAAGCATTAGTGTATATGGAGAGTGGTCTGGTTTGGCACATGGGGTGTGTGTGTGTGTGTGTGTGTGGGGGGGGGGGTAATAGAGGAATGGGAATGACAACGCAGAGTCAGTGAAGGTCTGACATTGCCAGAACCTGCCATGTGTCATCGATTAACCGGGTAGAGCTGCAATGATTTAGTTGACAAAGCATCACATCAGTGCAGAGGATCCAAGTGTGTGTGTGTGTGTGTGTGTGTATGTGTGTGTGTATGTGTGTGTATGCGTGTATGTGTGTGTATGTGTGCGTGCATGCACTAATGATACTTGTTGACACAAACGGAGGTGCCATAGTGATATCATTACATTGTTTTATTTCTCTTTTATTACCGAGAGGTTATTGAGTGTGACTGCAACACTTTCTTGGAACGAGTTCGTGCAAAATGATTCATGCAGCAACAGTGAATATTAAAAACAGAAAGAAAAAAAAAAACAGGACAGAAATTGTTTTGCCATTTTTCAGTTGATTTGTGCAATAAATTAAATCTAAACATTTCGGTTTTGGTGTCGGGAATATAAAGCGCGGGGTAAGAACATGGTTTCAGCTCATAGCAGAGCGTAAACACTCAAACACAGAAACACAAAGCAGGAACAAAGTGTCAGGATCCAAACGCTGCTTCAGCTAAAAGACAGAGCCCACTGTAAACAGCGTGAAGCTACAACTTACAGTGTGTGTGTGTGTGTGTGTGTGCGTGTGCGCGTGCGTGCGTGTGCGTGTGTCAGGTGAAAGGGCCAGGTAGACTAGACAAGAGGAGTGGATAAGTGAGGGACAGGAGCAGCCGACACGTTTCTTAAACCGAAGCTGGACCTGTTTTATCTCAGCGTGAGGAGAGAAAGAGGGGGCAAGGTCTTTGCAGGGACAAGGCCAGGCATGGCGTTGTGTGGCTGGGAGAAGGAGGAGGGGGGGGGGGTTAAGATGAGATTGCTGCAGTTCTGGAGGTCTGTCTGTGAGCTGTGGAAGGTCTGCTCCTGGGGCTAACTGATTAGGCTATAATTTGAGGGGTGTCTTGAGGGAGCAGCCCCCTTTTTTTCCGCCCACGGGAGGCTGGAGTAGGTGCAATAGGACCCTGAGACATATCAACACACACACACACACACACACACACACACACACACACTTATGAAATGATGGATAAGCAGACGTGGGGATTGAGAACAGGAAGTGATGATTTAAACAGAGACGCCAGCAGCAGAAAGACTCTCCCTCCCTCACACTGAGACTACACGCAGGCTGGAAGGAGCAGGTCAACGTCGAATTATGTTTCATGTTCACGTCACCAACGCGGCTGCGATCAATGTGTCATTAGATCAACGATCCATCACTACGTGTATGTGAGAAGTATTGTTATTAGTGAGGAACCTACAGAGAGTCTCTGCTCTCAGCCTCAGCAGACACACCAGGGATGGAAAGAGTTCCAGAATATTACACGACAATACAAGTGAAAGTTCTGTTAGTTTAAAGAAATGTACCCAAGGAAAAGTAGGATACTAAAAACGCACTTGGATAAAAGTTTTAAAAAGTATGCCAGTAGTTAAGTTGCTGTTTTAAATAAATGAAAAGTTATATCATGGTATAGGTTGCTACTGTTGAATTAGAAACCCCCTTCAGACCCCAACATGTCAAGTATACACCAGTGGAACATCGCCACTAAAGGCCAACACAACAATAAATACAGACACCTTCCTCAGCACAGAAACTAAATATACTGATAATAAATCAAATGTCTAGTACACCGCAGAGGGTGCAACACACAATATTAAACTACAGAAACTAAATATACTGATAATAAATCAAATGTCTAGTACACCGCAGCGGGTGCAACACACAATATTAAACTACAGAAACATAATAACCTGAAGCTTCTTATAGGACAGCAGCATGTGCATCACAAAGCAACACACAGGAAACAGCAGAGATGTAGAAACATTATAAACTCCGCAGCTGCTGCAACAAACACAAACATGGCCACAGCATGCACGCGCTCATGCATGCATACCTGCACACACACACACACACACACACACACACACACACACACACTGCTTACAGTTAGTGAGCGTGTTGTTGTACTCACCTGCCTCAGTGTCATCCGGTGAGTCTCGTGCACCGTGAAGTCCTCCTCAGGCTGCTCCACGTTCAACTTGTCTGCTCGTTCATGTGTTGCCCCCCCCCCCCGCCCCCGGCCTCTCGGCTCTCGGCCCCTGCGCACCTTTTACACCGAGATTCCGCAATCCTGCCGTAAACACGATCCGCCATTACCCCGGCTCTGCTCATCTAAAGTCACACGTGTGACTAGATGGCACGCGGGGTCTCTGCAGAGGTGAACAGTCACAAAGGTTTGCACACACCTCATCACTGAAGGTGAAAGTTCCTCAGTGGGCGCAGAAGTCACCTGGAGGATCCACCGTCTGCATGTTAGCCACACTAATGCACCTGTTCATGGGTGTGCTTGATTTGGGTAACTTCGCGTGCTCGCGGGGTGGTGCACTAAACCAGTGAAATGAATTGAATGCTAACCTGAACTCAAAGAGACACAGTCCTTCATTGTGTTCATCACTTAGTGAGGGTGCACATCCTGCTCCTGCAGCTTCTTCTGCAGCTCCACTGGTGGAATGTAACTAAGTATTTACTCAGGTACTGAACTTAAGTACACAATTAAAGTACGTTATGGCCTAATTCCTACTCCACTACATCTCCGGGGTTAATATTGTACTTTCTACTCCAGTATGTATCTGACATCTTTAGTTATTCACCCTCTTGCTGTCCACTTAAAAACTTATTTTGAGTTCTTGTGATCAGCTGAAGGATGAACTTCTTTATGTGTTAAATCCTCCTTCAGTGTTTAAAAAGCCTCTTGATCAGCTGGAAGATGCATCGCCACAAAGTGAGACGCGTGGTTCTAACGGAGATACAAACATGATGATGTTATAG
The DNA here is from genome assembly GCF_900634415.1 of Cottoperca gobio. Taxonomy (NCBI): domain Eukaryota; kingdom Metazoa; phylum Chordata; class Actinopteri; order Perciformes; family Bovichtidae; genus Cottoperca; species Cottoperca gobio. The sequence continues at coordinate 725,293 of NC_041375.1, read as the reverse complement.
AATGTGATGCATGGTGTGCATTAAACTACCAGCAGGATGTGAAGGAGGGAACATGCAGCACACACACTGATGCAGCAGTGATATTATATATGTACTTAAACTGAACTAAGGTTTGAATGCAGTACTTCTACTTGTAGTGGAGTATTAGTACTTACTAAAAGCTGCTGATTCATCTCTTTTATTTGGCTCCACAATATGTTCACGTGACTTTTGTTCTCTGTAACAACTTGAAACGTAGCGACGGTAAAAAGCACTTTATTGTAACAAGAGTAAACTCCCCCCTGCCCCCCCCAGCACCAGACACATTTATACTGACAGGTTATAATAACAGCTTCAGTGAGTAACCACGAGCCTTCACCTGTGCACCATGCAGACGCTATAACAGCTGTAGTGCAGTAACCACGGGGCCTTCACCTGTGCACCATGCAGACGCTATAACAGCTGTAGTGCAGTAACCACGGAGCCTTCACCTGTGCACCATGCAGACGCTATAACAGCTGTAGTGCAGTAACCACGGAGCCTTCACCTGTGCACCATGCAGACGCTATAACAGCTGTAGTGCAGTAACCACGGAGCCTTCACCTGTGCACCATGCAGACACTATAACAGCTGTAGTGCAGTAACCACGGGGCCTTCACCTGTGCACCATGCAGACGCTATAACAGCTGTAGTGCAGTAACCACGGAGCCTTCACCTGTGCACCATGCAGACGCTATAACAGCTGTAGTGCAGTAACCACGGGGCCTTCACCTGTGCACCATGCAGACGCTATACCAGCTTCAGTGAGTAACCACGGAGCCTTCACCTGTGCACCATGCAGACGCTATAACAGCTGTAGTGCAGTAACCACAAGCCTTCACCTGTGCACCATGCAGACGCTATAACAGCTGTAGTGCAGTAACCACGGGGCCTTCACCTGTGCACCATGCAGACGCTATAACAGCTGTAGTGCAGTAACCACGGGGCCTTCACCTGTGCACCATGCAGACGCTATAACAGCTGTAGTGCAGTAACCACGGGGCCTTCACCTGTGCACCATGCAGACGCTATAACAGCTGTAGTGCAGTAACCACGGGGCCTTCACCTGTGCACCATGCAGACGCTATAACAGCTGTAGTGCAGTAACCACGGGGCCTTCACCTGTGCACCATGCAGACGCTATAACAGCTGTAGTGCAGTAACCACGGAGCCTTCACCTGTGCACCATGCAGACGCTATAACAGCTGTAGTGCAGTAACCACGGGGCCTTCACCTGTGCACCATGCAGACGCTATAACAGCTGTAGTGCAGTAACCACGAGCCTTCACCTGTGCACCATGCAGACGCTATAACAGCTGTAGTGCAGTAACCACGGGGCCTTCACCTGTGCACCATGCAGACGCTATAACAGCTGTAGTGCAGTAACCACGGAGCCTTCACCTGTGCACCATGCAGACGCTATAACAGCTGTAGTGCAGTAACCACGGGGCCTTCACCTGTGCACCATGCAGACGCTATAACAGCTGTAGTGCAGTAACCACGGGGCCTTCACCTGTGCACCATGCAGACGCTATAACAGCTGTAGTGCAGTAACCACGAGCCTTCACCTGTGCACCATGCAGACGCTATAACAGCTGTAGTGCAGTAACCACGGGGCCTTCACCTGTGCACCATGCAGACGCTATAACAGCTGTAGTGCAGTAACCACGGGGCCTTCACCTGTGCACCATGCAGACGCTATACCAGCTGTAGTGCAGTAACCACGGGGCCTTCACCTGTGCACCATGCAGACGCTATAACAGCTGTAGTGCAGTAACCACGGGGCCTTCACCTGTGCACCATGCAGACGCTATACCAGCTGTAATTAAGGCAGCATGTGATATTTATTGCTGCAGGTTTTAAGCGAAGAAGCTGATATTTATCTGGTGATTACAGGTACTAAAGCTCGGCGCTGCTTTGTTTCCCGGCGTTGTTTGGCCATTGCCATGACGCTGTGTGGGTCTCCACTGTCAACAAGCAGCCTGCAATCTCCCATTAGATCAGATGCTATTAGGCCAGAGAGGAGTCGCTGAGCAAACACTGTCCCTGCCTTTCAGACCCGGTTATCTAATCTAGTCAACAGGGATGAGCTGGACTTTGGAGTTCACAGACAGACAGGGCGGTCTGTCCACAAGTGTTGTTTGACACGGGAATAAAACGCCACTCAAGATCAGACGAGTCTTCATTGGTCGAGCCCCCCCCCCTGAGACCTCGTATGAGCTTTATGAGGGAGAGGGGGGGGGGGGGGGGGGTGGGGTGAGATAAGAGTTTGTGGAGGTGCTTTGTTGAGGGTCAGGTAACGTCTGGTGCTGAGGATTGGAGATGTGGTGTCTCGCTGCATTAGATGTGCTTCAGTGGAACGCTGTGTTCTGCAGCATCAAGGCTTCGTTTGTTTGCTCCTCATTAGTTCTTCGATCTTAAAGCAATGCTTACACGCTCAGTGGTTGTTCCTGCTGTCCACGCCGGAGCGCAACACATCCCAGAAAGAGATTGTAATGGAAGAAATTGGAGACAAAAAGTCGAGTCATGCATTCAAACGTTTATCCGAAGCTAATATGAGACCTGCAGCCTGAGAGCTCCTGCTCAGCTTCGGGGTGTGTGTGTGTTTGAAACAATGTGCTGTGAGATGATACTGTGTGTTTGGTTTTATGTGTTTTCACATTTTCGTGTACGTTGTTTGAACAATGTGTTACTGCTACTGTAGACACTTACCTGGTGAAATAAAGGTTTAATAATACACACGACGATAATAACAGTAGAACAAAGACGATTGTTTCACTTTGGAAGATACCAACTTGATTTGGAAAGTGCTCTCACAGAAATACGTACAACAATGTACACATTGGCATGTTAGTATTGCATTAAGACTTTTAAATCAGATATGAACCGATCCTTTATGCTTGAACCTGGACGGAGCTCTTGTGCTGCATTATAGTTGGCAGAGAAGTCTTAAAGGAGGACACCTGAGCTCAGCCTGGAAAACTTAGCCTTGTCCCAGTAATTCTCCCTCTCCGTGCTTATTAGACATTGCAGAAAGGATCCACACACAGCGACTGCTTTCCTTTCATATTCTATGTGTTTTGTCTCATTCGTGTGCTCATCCTCTCCAGTGTAGAAGTCTCCATCTCTCTGTCTCGTCTCCTTCATGGCTGAGTGCTTTGGTCCAGGCTCAGGAGGCAGAGGCGGCGGTGTGTATGCGGGGCCAGCCTGGCCCCGGCCTGCCCAGCGTCAGGCTAAGTGCCTCTGACAGCCCACCGCACAGTTATTAACTGTGATCCGCCACCACAGGGCCCGGGCAACCCCGCGCCGAGGGGAGGGTCCACCAGAGGGCTCTGCTCCAAACACAAAGACCGCTTTCACCTCTCTCGCAGTCTCCTCTGCTCTGCACCATGTACCCTCCTGACCCCCGCCTGCTAATACATATTTACATCATTTCACATACTGTGCATACAGTTGTGCTAATA